>NC_142856.1:25108700-25415367 GCF_061612785.1 Hesperophylax consimilis | reverse complement strand
ACAACAATTACTAAGGAAATAAAACAGCAGAAGATAATAAAAGCAAGAAGAGAGACATTCAAATAGAAGTTATAAATATATAATAGAATGAAACGATTAATGGGAACCAACAACATTTCTCTAAGTAAATAAATAGATTCATTTTTGACCAAATAATTTAAGTTTGGGTGATGACTTATTGATCAATTATAAACGGCCTTAGGCCCCAAGAGACTTACTTAAAATTCCACAAATAATAAAACACAATGAAAGTACTTACAGGACACAAGTATTAGGTATTTCCCAAGTAAATAAATCCTTTAGCAAGCCATTGTAGATTTACCTTCAGGCTCGAGTAATTACCAAATAACTAGACATTGATTGTTGCCAAAAGTAACATAGTAACTAATGAAGGAAATTTAAAATAAATAATACATTCACCAACCATGAAATTTTATAAACTCTTTGCAAATACAATAAAATAAAAACTTTTATCAGTAATAACCACTTCCTTAACAAATCGTAATAACCTAAGCATCCTAAGAAACCAATTCCACTAAAACACAGAATCATAATCCCAATATATAAAGGAGGCTCTAGAGCGGACATGACTAACTATCGTCCAATACATACATTACTAAATTCACTTAAAGCCTTTGAAAAAGCTATTAATAATCAACTAATTGAATACCTTGAACAAAATAACTTACCATCCCACAGCCAATTTGGATTCAGGAAAATTAAAGACACCTCCGAAGCCCTGGCAACAGTTACAGATTTTCTAAATGAAAACTTAGACAAGGGTTCAAAATGCATATCAATATTCTTAGACCTGTGCAAAGCATTTAATACTATCTCACACTCTAAAATATTACAAAAACTATCTAATATTGGTATAAATGGTCATGAACTTACTATTATTAGCGATTACCTGTCAAACCGAAAGCAATGTGTGAAAATCAATAGCTGCAACAGCAATCAATTACCAATTAGCTACGGCGTGCCTCAAGGAAGCGTTTTGGGTCCTACCTTATTCTTAATATAAATAAATGAACTGAGTGGAAATGGGCATCTAAAGTCTCCCTGAAACCAGTTTGGATTTGGTCAGCGATAGATTCAAAACAAAGGGATTAATATCCATCCCAATGTTGAGAAACATTCCGGGTCTCTGTGTAAAATGGTACCTACAGTAAATGATTATCTAATAACAAAGTTCAAGTAAAAGAACAAATAAATGAAGTATGAACATTTTAAAATGCAACTTGTTTGGATTTAGAAAATGATTTGATTCGAACTTTGACAGTTGAAGAACTCACTTATTTTTTTTAACTATATTTTTTGTCCTCTTTGAGTGCCTTTATTGCTGACCAAGTCCAGTAAGTGTTATTTTATATTAATATACATTCCTTTTGCCCCAATGGCCTTTGCCATGGGGAAGAAACCACCAGATCCCGTCCCCCCTGATCCTGACCCTGTTAATTTTGATAATGACATTGCTAGCGAGGTTGAAATAATGACTGATTCCTCTACTCCCAAAAAACGAATAGTTAGCGTCCTTCCGAAAAAGGAATCTTCTCAGGTTACAGTTCCTGTAGAGACTGTCGCTCCTCCACTCGCTTCACTGTACCCGACTTCAGCAAAAGCCCCCTTCATCGTGTATGTGCAAAACAACACACAAGGCCACTCATTGCATCCCCTTGATTTCGGTAAATTTGTAGGAAAAAAACCACTTGGCATTTCCCCAGGTGGTATCAGATCGGAAGGAAGATTCCGCATTTGTGTAGAGTTCACAACTGCACTCAATGCCAATAAATTTATAAATTCCATTGACTACCTCTCTGCCAAAAAATACAAGGCTTACATCCCTTCATTTAATGTCTCCTGCATGGGTCTAGTGAGAGGTATCCCTACAGACCTATCCGAGGAAGAACTCATCACGGAACTTATTATCCCAGCATCTTCGGGGAAAGTTTTAAAGACTAGGCGGCTGAATCATAAAGATAGGACTTCCGATTCTATAGTTTGGAAACACTCCCAAACTGTAGTTCTTACATTTGAAGGCCAATCTCTTCCCTCTCATGTGTACCTTTTCCACAACTCTCTGCCAGTGGAAATTTATTCATACCCGACAATTCAGTGCTTTAACTGTTGTCGGTTCGGCCATTCCAAGCAATCATGTCGTTCTTATCCTCGCTGCTTTAAATGTGCAGAAAGTCATTTAGCAGAGCAATGCCCCTCCCCTTCCAATCCCCCTACTTGCATCAACTGCTCAGGCTCTCACACAGCCATAAATCCATCCTGCCCCGAACTTTCACGAAAAAAAACATTAAAAGTTATATGGCTTCCAATAGCGTATCATACTTCCACGCTTCTAAAATAATAGCTCCCTCTAAAAAATCTTTTGCTGAAGTCGCCTCTCAACCCCAGTTATCTCAAAACATTATTCCTCCAAACTCGTCATACAGGAAGACTGTAATGACAAAATCTGCTTCTCGTCCTCTTAAATCCCCCGGATATGATCATCTTGGCCATAACTCCCAGCTCTTGTTCCCAAATGGTAACATCAGCTCCCCATTTCCACAAAATACCGTCTTTCCTAACACCAATTCTTTGAACTGCAATTCCTTTATCCCTGATTCAAATCCCAATTCCTCAAACAACATCATTTCTAATGACAATTCTAATATTATTCAAACTTTCATCATGTTACTTATCTCTATAATTAATAACAATAATTCCCTACCGTCCAACGCTGCCTCTATACTCTCCTCCTTAAATTCTCTTGTTTCCAATGGCTGCCCTGACAGCAGGGATTCTTCAGTGGAATAGTAGAAGCACCTTCTCCAATAAGGCTGACCTCATCCGCCTTCTACAATTACACACAATTTCTATTGCTGCCATCTCTGAGACTTGGTTTAAACCGTCTCAGCTCTTCAAGATGAGTGGCTACCAATGTCTGCGGGACGACCGCATTGATGGGAAGGGTGGTGCAGCCCTTCTAATCAAAAACTCTTACCCCTATTTCCATTAAACCTCCAGATTCATCTTTCCAATTAGTGGCAGCTACTGTCTCTAATATTACATTTGTATCCCTCTACATTCCCTCTTCTACCCCATTTGACATTTCACTATGGATCCACATGTTAAGAAAAATATCTTCTCCCCTGGTCATTCTGGGTGACTTCAATGCCCACTCCTCTCTCTGGGGTTCTTCATCAACGGATCCCTCAGAAATCAAAATAATTGACCTTATGGACTCCTTGAACATGTGCCTTCTAAATGACGGATCCCCAACAAGGTTAAGTCTACCTGGGCAGAGCCCTAGTGCGGTGGATATAACTCTTTGTTCCCCAAGTATATATCCAATAATTTCCCGGAGAACTTCATCAGACCCCTGCGGCAGTGACCACTATCCAATTATTATAAATCTGGCTCAAGGGTTAAATACTAACCTCTTTAAAAGAAAGCCAAAATTTATCACAAAAAAAGCCGACTGGTGCCATTTTAGAGAATCTGTCCAGGGTCACACCCTTTCCCTGCCTACCCCTTCTTCAGATAACTGCACCTCCTCTTACAAATCTTGGTCTGATTCCATTCTAAAATCTGCAGACAAGTCTATTCCCAAATCATCCCCTGTAGGCACGAAGGCTCACCCTCCCCCCTGGTGGGATGAAGAATGCCTTCGAGAGCTGAAGGAGAGGAAAGCGGCCAATAAGACATACTGCCAACAGATGACGATGGAAAATTTCTTGAAAGCCAAGAATGCCCAAGCTGTTGCTAAACGTACATTCCGTTTAAAAAAAAAAAACAGCTGGCGTAATTTCTGCACTAATATATCCCCTGCTACTCCGGCGGGGGAGGTTTGGTCCATGATTCGCAGGTTTAGGTCTTCCTTTACCCTGCCGAAGTCATCTCACAATTCTGGTATTTGGATTTCTGACTTCCTTAACAAAATTGCTCCCTCTTATGTACCTAATCTTGACGAAGTGCCTGTTTTATCTTACTCCCCAAATTCTTCTTCTTGGTTAGATGCTCCATTTTCCATAGACGAGTTAAAAAGAGCCACGGAAGACCTAAAAGACTCAGCTCCAGGCAATGACGAAATCTTGAACATATTCATCCGCCAACTGATGACGATTCACTTTCCTACTTTCTCTCTCTCATCAATATCTTCCTGGACTCTGGTATTATTCCCCCGGACTGGAAAATTCAAAAAATCATTCCCATTTGCAAAAGTGCCAAAGATCCAAGTCTAGGCTCAAGTTACAGACCGATTGCTCTCTCTTCAACACTTTGCAAAGTAGCTGAAAGAATGATTAAGAATAGATTAGACTGGTTTGTAGAGAAAAATCATATTCTTCCCCCTTCCCAGTTTGGATTTAGAAAGAGTAAAAGTACCCTTGATAACCTTTCCTCTCTTGTTACAGATGTCAAATTAGCGTTATCTAAAAACGAATATTGTATTGCAGTATTTTTAGACATCTGTGGAGCATACGACAATGTAAATATACCCATTCTTAAAGAAAAGTTACTGGCGATTGGTATTCCTCTTAAATTGGTTCAATTCATTATCAATTTGCTCTCCGAAAGAACTGTTTTTGTAGATGGATCCGAATCCTCTCCCCACATAAGAAAAATTTTAAAAGGGCTTCCTCAAGGGTCTGTCTTAAGCCCGATACTGTATAATATTTACACATACGATCTGGAAAAATCTATTAATTTCATGTGCAACATACTCCAATATGCTGAAGACTTAACGTTTTACAAAATATCCGCCAATCTTTTCATCGCAGCATCAGCAATTAACAACGCTCTTAGAAAACTCTTGGCGTGGTTAAATAGTAATGGTCTTGAACTTTCCCCTGCCAAAAGCAAAGTTGTCTTCTTCACTCGTCGACGAAAGCTTCCGGATATTCAGGTGAGATTTGGCGATGAAGTCATCCCTATCTCTAAGGAAGTTAAGTTCCTTGGAATGTTTTTGGACTCCAAGCTTACTTGGAACTCTCATATAAATCACGTTGTTACAAAATGTGAAAGCAACATCAATCCCCTTAGATTTCTAGTCGGAGTATGGTGGGGATCCCACCCAGCTTCTTTAAAACTTCTATACAATGCCCTCATCCGAAGCCACCTCGATTACGGATCTTGTCTGTTTGAGCCAATGTCCACTTGAAATTCCCATAAATTAGATAAAACCCAGTCAAAATCTCTTTGCCTTGTCTTAGGAGCCATGAAATCTTCCCTAATCAACGCAATGCAAGTGGAATATTGTGAACCTCCCTTACATTTGAAGGCGATGCCTAGCAGAAAAATAAGTTAAATAACATCCCATCCCTTGATTCCTATACTTCAATCCTTAAAGTATGAGGTTATTTCAAATCCCTTTTGGAAAAATCATTCCCCTCCCCTTTTCTATGATTGCTACAACTCTTTCCTGGATTTATCTACAAACACCTATCTCAATGAATCTCTTCCCTTATACTCATGCCCCTATGAAAGCCTTACTTTCTATCCGAAGGTCCATCAATTTATAGGAATGTAGTGGTACGCAACTACTTCATTCGAACGAAATTCTAGAAGTCTCGATTGTTCCAAACAAACTTCTTGGATGTTCTTTTATTTATTTGTTTGGAAAATTCTACATAGCGACCAAATTGTTCCAGAAGCTTCTTCACCTTTTAAAAAGCGACAGCATGAAGAATCTAGTCAGTCAGTCATCAATCTGCCATCAGTTAACAAGGTGCTCAACGAGTGATAATCCGCGCACCTCACTTGCGCGAAGGACATTCTTCCCGGCTCTCATCATGGACTCCATCGGGACATCATCATAGCGTTTTG
Organism: Hesperophylax consimilis; assembly: GCF_061612785.1. Taxonomy (NCBI): domain Eukaryota; kingdom Metazoa; phylum Arthropoda; class Insecta; order Trichoptera; family Limnephilidae; genus Hesperophylax; species Hesperophylax consimilis. The sequence continues at coordinate 25,409,550 of NC_142856.1, read as the reverse complement.
GCCCAGATCTCCGTTCCTGGCCAACGCTACGTGGATTACAGCGCCCTGATTCCAGCGTCTCTGACCAGCGCTTCATCCACTCACCATGACCACCACGAGGACACGCAGCATCCTCACTGGTCTACTCAGTTCCCGTTCAACCGCCTAAAAGGTCCACTGTACCTTCGGCCTTCCCGTCAGCACTGGAGTACTGATTGCCAAGATCGCCAGTGCCTGACATACAACGAGTCCGGTCACCAGCGCCCGGCGTCGACTCACAGACCCGCGCTTGACCTGCCATCACCGCCTGCATCCTGAGAATACTACATCTATCCTACGCCCACTCTCATCACGGCCCTGACTCACAAAATAAACAATCTGACCTTCACAACATCTTTCATTCCGTGCCTCCTCACCAGATCACCAAAGTGGTGACCCCGACGTGATAGTGTTACCCCGACTCACCGGTAACCCCGTCTCAAAATGGGTGATCGGTTGAGGCACCATGGAGCTGCGTGCACCAGACCATCTCCGCACCAGCGCGGATAATAGTGCCCACCATGGTTACCTTGAGTGTATCCTCAGATTGTGTTGTGAACAGTGTTTGTAATTTATAATAATTTTGTTTTTCTAACCATTTTAATTTTTTTTACGTGAAATAATATACAACAACTGTACAGTGGCCCTGAACCCAAGATAAATGCAACGATACCAGCACCAACCCTTCCTACTCCCATCAACAAGCAAGATCTGACTCAACTTTTCTTTCTATCGCGGCCCTCAACCATGCCGCTGGAAGGGGAGTACTGTAGTGGTACGCAACTACTTCATTCGAACGAAATTCTAGAAGTCTCGATTGTTCCAAACAAACTTCTTGGATGTTCTTTTATTTATTTGTTTGGAAAATTCTACATAGCGACCAAATTGTTCCCGAAGCTTCTTCACCTTTTAAAAAGCGACAACATGAAGAATCTAGTCAGTCAGTCATCAATCTGCCATCAGTTAACAAGGTGCTCAACGAGTGATAATCCGCGCACCTCACTTGCGCGAAGGAAATTCTTCTCGGCTCTCATCATGGACTCCATCGGGACATCATCATAGCGCTTTGGCCCAGATCGCCGTTCCTGGCCAACGCTACATGGATTACAGCGCCCTGGTTCCAGCGTCTCTGACCAGCGCTTCATCCACTCACCATGACCACCACGAGGACACGCAGCATCCTCACTGGTCTGCTCAACTCCCACTCAACCGCCTACAAGGTCCACTGCACCTTCGGCCTTCCCGTCAGCACTGGAGTACTGATTGCCAAGATCGCCAGTGCCTGACAGACAACGAGTCCGGTCACCAGCGCCCGGCGTCGACTCACAGACCCGCGCTTGACCTGCCATCACCGCCTGCATCCGGAGGATACTACATCTGTCCCACGTCCACTCTCATCACGTCTACCTGACTCATCAAATAAACACTCTGACCTTCACGACAACATCTTTCATTCCGTGCCTCCTCACCAGATCCCCAAAGGAATAAGTAAAAAAAACATTAAAAACTCAACTCAATTAAATAATGCAGAATTTAACAAAATGATTGAAAACAACTGGCCAAATTACATAAATTTTTTCACAGATGGTTCCAAACTCAGTCAGGACTCCCATTGTGGGGCCAGTGTCTATGTTCCTCACAGAAAATTGTGTTTCCCACACAAACTTCCCAAAGAATGCTCCATTTTCTCTGCTGAATGCATAGCTATCATAGAAGCTCTTCAACTCGTCAAATCATTAAATATTAAAAACGCACTCATCCTTTCAGATTCGCTTAGCTCACTACAAAAAATAAGCGCATCCCCACTCAATTCAAGTAGTGACTCTCTAATCTGCTCGATCAGGAACCTACTGCATTCCATGTCACTGGTTCATGCATCAGTGGTCCTAGCCTGGATACCGGGACACCTCGGTATTACTGGGAATGACATGGCTGATTATATTGCTAAGGAAGCCACTGCCCATGGTCCGTTAAGTAATATCCCTATTCCGGTCAGAGACCATTTCCCTATTCTAAAAACTAAGTACCAACTCCAATGGTCTTCTGAATGGAAAAAATCCTCTCTGATAATAGGTCACCAGTACTCATTAATTCAACCTTCTATTCCTGTTAAGCCCTGGTTTCACAAATACACTACCATGCCTAAAAAATATATTTCTTCCTTAACCCGAATGCGGCTGGGTCACACTTGTTGTCTTAGCCATCTTGCCAGGTTCCACATAGTCAGTTCGCCGTACTGTGATTGTGGGTCAGAGGATACTCTGGACCATAATTTTTTTGAGTGTCCTATCAATGATCAATTTCCAAACTTCATGCATGAATTGGTAAAACTTGATATTAAATTGCCTACCAGTATTCCCTGCCTTCTTAGTTTTAACACTCCTGAAATTTACCATTTGTTGGCAAAATTTATTTATAAAAATGGCCTTAATATCTGACCATAATAATAAATACATATAAACCAAATTTCTTTCACTTTCATTTGTATTCACTTGTTCAGGTTCCTATTTTCATCTATTTTTACTAATCCCAACTCTGCATATTTTGACTGAGTTAAAACACTATTCTTTATGCATTTGTATATTTTTCTTGATTCTTTTATTGTATTTGTTTATATTCATTTCATAGTACTGTTCTGTTCTTTTAAATAACAAAAAATGCCCACTACTATTGTGCACAGGTTCCTATTTTTATAATTTTGTAATTACCTATTATTACCAGCTCTGTATTGTTTTGGTTAAGCTATGTTTATGTTACACCCATGTTATGTTCATGGTAGGTTTATGATATGTTATGTTCATGTTATGCGGGTCAATCCGCACCAAATCATCCAGAAAATTTTGGATTTGTCACCCACCATCTCAGATTTTGATGAAACTTTAAATTTTTAATCCTTCCATATAGATAAGAAAATATACCAAATTTTACCTTCCTACCTCAACTCGTTTTTTTTATGGGCAGTTGAAGTTTGGGCAAAATAAGCGTTTTTACATATTCCGAGCACTCCGGAAGAGCTTGTACCTTCAATGAAAAAAAATTGTATCTTTGTCATTTATAGTGCAAATGCAATGAAAATTTTCAATATTATCAAGAAAACTATGCTGATTGCAGAAAAAAATAAATAAACCCTTTACATTTATCTACTTGACTTTAAAAAATTACCAAAAGTAATTTTTTAAGTAATTTTTGGGACGGAAAAGGTACTTTACAAAAAAGCAATATCTCGGGAAGGTACAGTGTTAATGAAGTAAATTTTTTTTTTATTCTACATCTACAAATAGCATAGAATCACATACAAAAATAAAATTCATGGCATTTTACTTGCTTCAATAAATAAAATCCATTTTAAACTTTTTGTAATTTTTTTTTTATTCTTATCTACAATAAACATAGTAGGTACAACCTAAAAAAATAAAACTCCTGGTATTTTGTGTGCTTCACAGTGTAGAAACGTTTTTAAAATGAGAAATCTTAATCATACAGAATTGTTCCAAGTTTTTTAAAATCTAGATACTGTATTTGCAAATAAAAAAAGTCAAACTTATTCGGTCCTTTACAACATGCTGGTAAGCTTGCAATGTAAGCTTAAGGCACCAACAAAATAATGTACCTTGTTCCTTACCCTGAATGCATACACCATAGCAATATTTTATAACAAGATCAACTTTTTAACTCTTTTCAATACAAAGTTAACTCTTTAAAAAACAAATACAATAAAAATAAAACAGGCAATGTAGGATTAGGTTAAATGAAAGTACATTACAATAATATTGTTTACAAATAAATGTTCAAGTTCATTTTTTACTTTTATTCTTGATCTGACCCATAAGATGGTTGAACTTTTGATCAGCATGATGAACGTCTTTTTCAAGAAAGTAGTAAGCTCTTCCTGAACCTTTTGTTGTGGGAGGGTCAACGATATTAAAAATATTTTGTAGTGGAACAAAACAAATATCTTCTTTTTGATGTGGCCAGTAAAAGGATGGAGCTGGGCCAAAAGGATGCATAAACTTGATTGATACATCACACTCGTCTTCATCTTTGGAAACCACAAGTCCAAAAAACCAATGGTTGTCATATACGCAAGCTACATAAGAGTTTGTACAAATTTGTACCATACTTAGTTGCTCAGAGCGATTTCGTTCCCCACTGAAGTTAAAAATCAAAGCATAATCTGAATCTGAACTTATCCTTTTTGTGCCAACTTCATTTTCAGACAGAGGAACAAAGCAGTGGAAACCTCGAGTGCCTGGTATTGTTTTAGCTTGTGAAAAACGCTGCTGTAATTGTTGCCTGCAAGTGAATAAGCTTTCTTTTCTCAGCAAGTAAAAATATATATTTTCTACTCTCGACTGACAAAACTTAAAAGTTTTGTCTACAGTTGTGATAGTGTTGCCAGGGCCAAGTTGCAAACTTTCTCTAGTTAGAAGACGTTTTACTGTTCCACCTATTCCATCACAGGGAGATTTCCCATGACTCGTAGCAAAAAACGACCAACATGCTTTCAAGTTGAAGTCTTTTTGATGGTGACACAGATTTAAAAAGTTTTTGCAGTTTTTATATTGCGCTGCGCAACCATCAGTAAAATAATGAACACTTTGAATTTGGGGAAATTTTTGATTTAAAAATTGAGCAACAATTTTTTGAGTTTCGTAAACGAAACTTACATCATGTTCCAAGTCATCTGAAATTACACACAAGCTTGACACTGTGAGATCTTTGCCAGGCTCTTCACAAGTGTAAATTACCACTGGGTGGAGTGAACAACTGTCTTGCGTCCAGTGGTAACCCTGGACTTCATTCTGGATAACATAGGAGAAGTTTTCACTGTGTGCATGATATGTTATGATATGTTTATGTTATGTTCATGGTATGTTTGTGTTATGTTTATCTTTATGTTTTATAATCACATTTGTTTACTCCCATATGCTGTGTTTGTTTATAAGATTGCCAATTTCATAATTCTGTTTAAAAAAAAACGCCGCTAATTTTAGAAAAATCTTTGGTTAAATCACGAAAAGCGCCCACTTATATTGTACACAGGTTCCTATTTTTATAATTTTGTGATAATCTACTGTTACCAGCTCTGTACCGTTTATGTTAAGTATGTTATGTTATGTTTATGTTATGTTATGTTTATGTTATGTTATGGTTATGTTATGTTTGGTTTATTTATGTTACATTATGTTTTGTTATGTAATCAATTTTATCCTGTAATTTGTTGTATTTATTAATAAGAATAATGTTGTAATGTATGGCCAAGATCACTCTTAATGGGTGAAAGCCAATATAAAGAATAAAAGGAATAAAAAAAATAAAAAAAAGATATTGTTTATTCTGGCAGCTTCAAATTTGGAATCATTTGTCATAATTTGTAAAACACGTTGTTCGGAATTTTCTAAGAATGTATTCAACTCCAAGGTCTTCGCAGTCCAGGATATTGGGCAATGTGCGGAGGTAGGCCTGGCCAGTCAAATACAAGGGGGCCGATTTTACACTACTGTTCTGTTTCCCCACAGCCTCCATTATATCTGCAGGAAACCAGAGAAACAATTGTTTAGTTCGTTTGATCACTTTCAGCAATGCCTCCTTTGTATCACAAGTAATCGTTTTTCTTCTAGCATTAATCTCAATAACTGGGAAATCTAATTCGTTGAGATTTAGGGAAAACTGAAAATTTCTTATTTCCGACAATTCAATCGCATTGCTTCGAAAAAAACTCATATTTTTAACAAAAAATACTCCCAGATGACAAGTGTTTCCAAACCAAATATTGTATCTGTAATTTTTGGAAGATGGGTCAGTTCCGTCCTTCGTTTCTTTTTGTTTCATCAACTCTTGGTAAGTTCTTCTCTCAGCAAGTCCTTGTGGCCAATTCTCTACTACAAATCTCGTCCTCCCGTCACCGATGGCTTTGATTAAGGGATCTAAAGAATGGGCGTCCACATTGTAAAACAACGTGGCCTTCTTCGAGTCACTGGAGAGATCAAAATCTTTCATTGGGATGTGTTGTATATCTCCCACATGAAAACCAGTGCTGTTTACCATATTAGGATCGGATAAGATGTTGGTAATATCTAATTCCTCTGTGAACATGGAAGGTTTGTAGCGGTCGTCAAAATCTCTTTGTATCTTTATTAACATATCGTCAACCCCTGGACTGTCCAAGGCCAGCGTATGCGCATGGAGACCTTCTTCGTTGCAGTTGATTTTACGGAAGCCTTTACCTTCCCTCTTTAGGTATTTAACGGTCAAGGTGGTAACCCCTGCAAGCCACGCTCCCAGAGAATGACTGCTAAAAGACAAAGTGAAGCGGCTGTGCTTTTCTTTATTTGTTTTCAGGATTTCTTGCTTAATGTCGTCAGCAAACGTGATTGCGGAACACATATGTTTCGTGTAGCGGTTACAAAATACGCCTTTCCCGTCGACCCAGATAGTCCCTAACTCACTCAGTTTGGTTCCTCGATGGACTAACTGTTGCTGCAACGGGTTCCAAAACGCACAGCCGAAGTATCCGTTGAAGATTTTATCTCTCCAGGAGCTGTTCTTTGCCGTGGTGAGCAGGTACCAATCTTTAGGCAGGACCAGCTCCCCCTTACAAGCGGTGTACGCCAGCTGTGAGAAGGCCGCCAACACCTTCTCATCGGGATATGGTTCCAAAGCCATTTTACTTCTATTATCCTCAACGGGATGGACCGATGAGGGCTTGAGGGTTCCCCGCCAGTTGGGTGAGCCGTAAGCCAAGCCCGTATCTGCCTGCATGTTGAGGAGGTGGACAGACTGCGGACGGAATCTGCAACATGGACAACAGTATAGTATTATTATAGCAGGTATTGATAACCTCTTTTCTGCCAACGGCCATTTGAATACTCATCATTCGAGGGTCGGACATATTATGATCATGCATTTAATTCTCAATCGGGTACTGAGCGTGACTGAACCTAAAATTATACAAGCGTGCCACAGATCACTTTTTGACAAATTGACTTTTTAGTGTTAAAATCTTAATCGGTTATATATATATACACACGGACGTATATAAGGGGGGGTCTTGGGGGTCCGGACTGAGCGTGACTGAACCTAAAATTATACAAGCGTGCCACAGATCACTTTTTGACAAATTGACTTTTTAGTGTTAAAATCTTAATCGGTTATATATATATACACACGGACGTATATAAGGGGGGGGTCTTGGGGGTCCGGACCCCCCCCCATTGCACCGCGCCGATTGTAGAATACGATAGTTTCTTAAGTCCGCCACAGTGCGGGGAGCGGGGGAATGGGCAGTGCCCCCGCCGCGGCGCGCCCCCGCCGCGGCGCGCCGCCGCCGCCCGCGTTTCGGCCGCGCGCACCATACCAAGCTAGAATCTAGTTTAGTCTATTTTGTCTCTTCGCGTTGCGCAGTTGTCAGTTGTTTTAATACAGAAAGAAGTGTCGCATTTAAAAAGTATGAAACGATCAAATCAGGTATCTCTTTTGAGTTTTTTTTTTTAGAAAGAGAGACCAAATCCCAATGAACTTTTATCAAAAGACAATGTGGAATCCTGTCATATTGAAGAAGTAGGAATAAATAGAACGGGGCCATCCACAGATACTGATGACGATGAAGTGAAGAAAGGTAAGTCTCTTGTTTATTTTATTAGGAAGGAACCCAGTTACTAGAATTTTAAAAACTTTTATCCTGCTCTTATTTTTATTCCCAGAGAATTTCTGTAAACAAATGTTTTGCCGTGAGCATAAAATATTTGACAAATGGTAATTTCAGTGTATATGCGACGTGTACCTAAGTGTTATAAAATCATTTCGCCTTTTAACAGAAAGAAATACAATTATATTTAACTAACAACTAACTGGTGCCCGCGACATTGTTCGCGTAGACTTAATTTTTAGTTGAAAATTCTTATTCTTAACATAACTTTTTAGTTTATGAACCGATTGGAATGAAACATAGACTAAAATGTTAAACAAAACCGCATACAAATCGATTAAGCCGTTTCTGAGATTAGCGTGGTCAAACGCACAGACAAACAGACAAAAATTTTAATAACTATTTTATTGACCTCAGTAACATAATTATAGTGCGTATGAATTGTTTTTTTTTTGTAAATATTTATGTACTTACAGAAACGGAACGCTTACGATTTAATTATAGTATGGATTAGAGTATTAGAGTCACAAATTATTATTATTATTCTTACAATTAAATATGACCAAAAAGCTGTTTGAAGATGGGTATGTGCTGTTGTTTTGTTTTAGTCAAATATGTCTTTGTTACAGCCAGGATGGATTTGTGTTCGGCTACGTCCGCAGCCGCAGCCAGGACGGGTTATGATATTGCGCTCTACGTATGTCATCCTCCAAGCAATGACGAGGAAAAGCTGAGAGCATTAAAAGAGCTTTGGACCCCTCCGGATACATTTAAATTTCCAGTCACTATCACTGGTAAAAAGAAACTTTCTTTTCAACGCCATTGGACTACCAGGTACTCATGGCTTGTATATTCAAACGTCATGCAGGGAGCACTTTGCAAAGTATGTGTTTTATTTGGAAAAAAGCATGGCGGTCGTGGTCAGCAAGAACTTGGAGCCTTGGTTAGTAAGCCATTTACTTACTGGAAGAAAGCTTTAGAGAGCTTTGATCACCATGCAGATACTAAGTATCATAAATTTGCTGTTGAGCAGGCAGCAAATTTTGCAAGGATTATGGAAGGAAAAACGTTTGATGTTATAGAGTGCATGAATGCAGAAAACAGTAAAATTGCCGAAGAGAACAGAAAAAGATTGAAAGCCATTGTTCAAACAATTATTCTTTGTGGAAGGCAAGAAATAGCACTAAGAGGAAGTCGTGATTTTGGAGAAATTGGGATAAATGAACCCGAACATAATGATGGTAGTTTTAGAGCACTTCTTCGTTTTCGTGCGCGATCTGGCGATGAAGCACTTAAAAATCATTTACTAACACAAAACATTCACAGTAGAGCCATGTATACGTCACCAGGAATTCAAAATCAAGTGATTGAACTATGTGGTAGTGCTATTCAAGCGCAAGTACTTAATAGGGTCAAAGAGGCTGGTTTTTTTACTGTACTTGCTGATGAAACACAAGACATATCACGGCGAGAACAATTAGCGTTATGTTTACGATACGTACACTGCTCATCTGGGAAATCGGTTATACGGGAAGATTTTTTAGAATTCATCCACGTAGAAGATGTTTCAGCTCAAGCTTTGGCAACGACTATTATATCACATCTCTTATCATATAATTTGGATATGGATAAATGGATTGGTCAAGGCTATGATGGCGCTGCAGTGATGAGCGGCCGGTTACGGGGCGTAAGAACAATAATCGCAGAGCAATACCCGAGAGCGCAATTCGTACACTGTGTTGCTCATGTTCTCAACTTAGTTTTAGCGCATTCATGTGAGATATCAATAATACGTAACTGTATCGGAACCATTAAGAGCGTAATAAACTTTTTTCGCCTATCACCGCTTCGCGACGGACTTTTGAAGAAAATTGCGGATCAAATTAATTCATCTCATTCAACGCTTATCTCTCTTTGTGAGACACGATGGACCGAGAAACACGTGGCTGTCGAAAGATTTGCAGAAATGGTTCCCGTTATATGCGAAACACTTGGGGCACTTCAAGATGCTGCTAGTAGCGACGTCGCTACTCAAGCATACCATCTTCAAATCGCTATGGATAACAGCCAGTTTATTGTTTCTTTAGTTATACTGAAAAAAGTTTTTTCATATACAGCAAACCTTAACAAAGCAATGCAGAAAGTCAATGTCGATTTGACCAACATTTGCGAATATACAAAAAATGTAAAAACGACTTTACTAAATGTTCGGAACGAAAGTCAGTTCGCAATTCTTTTTGAGCAAGCACAGCAGATGAGTTCAAGCGATATAGTAATGCCAAGAATAACTGGAAGGCAAACCCTGCGCAATAATATTGCAGCAGAAACTGCCGAAATATACTACCGACGAAATGTGTTTTACCCTTTCATTGATCATGTTATTACAGAACTCGACGCTCGTTTTAAACCACATGAATCGACGATCGAAGGAATTCAAATGCTGCTACCTGAAAAAACCAGTAATGACTCCAGGATAAAAGAAAATCTTAACAAGATTACACAAACATTTCTGGGTGGGGAAAATAAAGGCACAATATTTCTGAGTGAATATGAGATATGGCACAATCACTGGAAATCTGTAGCACAAAAACCTGCAACTGTGATCGACACCATCGATAACTGCGATGATCAGTTTTTCCCTTTAATAAAAAAGCTTCTAATTATTTTAGCCACACTCCCAGTGTCCACTGCAACCCCTGAAAGATCTTTCTCTACATTAAAGAGGTTAAAAACTTACCTAAGAAATAAAATGGGCGACGAAAGACTTACTGGTCTGGCTTTAATGAGCGTACACCGAGATCTGGCGGTGCAACTTGATTCCGAAGAAATTATTAATCAGTTAGCAATTAAACGTAAAAGACTAAATGTATTACTTTAAAGTAGTGTCCGACCGAACTTTCGGTTTTGGTTTCGGCCTAGTTTCGGCCAAAAAACGAGTTTCGGCTTAGTTTCGGTTTCGGCCGCCATCCAGCCGAAACTACGGCCGAAACCGAAACTGAATTCGGGAGATTTCGTCCTGCGGTCGGACATGTTCGGTGCACTGAACTGCGAGCCACGAAAACACTTTTTATTTTCATTATATTCAAATAAGTATTATTGCATTAAAAATATTTTGTCATTGTAGGTAGGATGGTACTTTTTAATTTTAATTATATTGTAGTTCATTAAAAAGAGTGCCATACAAAATGACCAGAGTTTAGAGGAAATTATTTTGTTCTTAAAATGAAAGAGTATATTTTGTTTAGTGTAGGTAGGTACCTAAAGAAATTAGTGCACCTAAAAAAGTAATTTTGTTTTCTACCTTTTATTTTATGTTATTCGTTAATAATGTTCACACAGGTAATACCTAGATACTGTTTATTTTTTTATATTATTTACGAAGAAGTTATAACTTATTTAAAAAAGCACAACCATTTATTAGAAATAAGGAATGATAATTTTTAATTAATAGTAGTTGTAAAACAATGAATCTCGTGTCAGTTTTTTTTTGTTTGAGAGAAAACTACATTTATTTTCATGTATAACTTGAATTTACAATATTTTGTTAGTGTTACTGTAGGTAGGTAGGTAATTTTTAATTTTAATTATATTGTAGTTCATTAAAAAGAGTGTCATAATAATACGACCAAAGTTTAAAAGAAATTATTTTGTTCTTAAGATGAAAGCTCTTCATTTAGCTTGAGAGAAAACGCTTATTTTTTTCATACATTAAGTATTATTTGCATTAAAAATATTTTGTTATTGTAGGTAGGATGATACTTTTTGATTTTAATTTTATAATTGTAGTTCATTAAAAAGAGTGCCTTACAATATGACCAAAGTTTAGAATAAATTATTTGGTTATGTGATTAAATAAAAGGTGTTTCAATTTTAAAACAAATTATTTGTTCTTAAGATGAAAGAGTATTTTTGTTTAGTGTACCTTAACAAATTAGGTATAAAAAAAAGTTATTTTGTTTTCCACCTTTTATTTTATGTTATTTCTTTTTTTATGTTATAAACGAAGCGATTTTATTTAAATAAGGAGCGATAATTATGTTATGTTTATTTTTAGTTCAAATATCAGAGACTGAATGATTTATATATATAATATTTAAAAATAAAGGCTGATTGATTAAGACTGACTATTTTTTTCACGAAAACATGACCTTATATATTTTTTTTTAATTTGCGGACCCCCCCCTTATCAAAGCTATATATACGTCCGTGATATACATATTAATCATAAGAGTCTTTAACGCCCTGTGATTGGTCGGCGGGTTCTGGCAGAACTTAGGCCACTCCCTCACGGGTCAGTCTGCTGCGTTTATTTAGAATGTGGGCACTTTTGCACGATGTCACACCATGCAGTCACAACAAATTAATTTATTTTATTAAGGACGGGGTGTTTCGGAGAATTTGAACAATTCATCAAATTTCAATGATATAATAACAGAACTTTAATAGGACTTTCACAGAAGCCGAAAACGAGCGTTGAAATTTGATGAATTATTCAAATTCTCCGTAATCCTGGCCAGCGGCTTCACAAAACTTGAATAGAAACTTCACCGAACTTGAAAATCAACTTTGAAATTTGATGAATCGTTCAAATTCTATGAAACAACCTGTCCTTAATGTTTCAGATTCTATGTATAATATTATAAATACATACTGACATCGGTCGAAAATATTCTATTTATGTTTTAATATAATGCTTTTGAGATTTGTACCACAAATACATCAAGGGAACCACCCCAACCTATTGTACCACAAATGCATCAAGGGCAACACCCCACCCTATTGTACCGCAAAGAAAGCAGGAGAAGATCATTTTGAACAGCGGAACATGTATGTGTATATAAAATGATTTAGTAAATGGTGCAACCAGAGTTCACTGCCCTTGCCCTTCACAGTTACTTGATTGCAATTAGTACCTACCTATTATCTAAGTATTCTAAGTTGAAGTTTATCGTAAGGTTTGTTTAACTAACTGACTAAATATCACACCGTATCCACAGAGGTAGGCAGACAGGACGGACCGCCAAACAACTCCTCGCTTCATTCACATTCATACATCGTCTCACACATACCCTTCTGTTATTCTGACTATTGACTTGGCCTGACTCGAGTTTTTGTTTCACTTTAATAAATTATATAAAATTTTATTTTTTATGATTTTAATTTAAGGTTAGTCAACTAAAAGTATTGCTGTAGTTTAAATAGACTTTGTTACATTTTTGCCGTTGAAATAAAACAGTGTAATATATTTTGTTGACAATACATTATAATCTATGGTAGGATTGTGTCAATACGTTATGAATTAAATACGAAGTTTACAGTGTAAATAGGTATGGTACCTAAAATAAAGTGATAAGCGACGTAGTTTAAAATGTTCAGTTATATTTTTCTTCCGAGTGTCGAGTGAATATTTAGTGTTTATTTCAAATAATTGTTTAGGGGCCGTTCAAGTATTATGTAAGCACTATAGGGGGGCAGGGGGGTCTTTGCTTTGCTTATTTTTTATGACATGGGGAGGTGGGGGGGTCGAGATAGTGATTACGTCAGCACTGCTCAGCAGTAGTTATTTTTTTTACACATTAGCAACCCACACATTGTCTATGTTTGAAAACCGAATACATATTCGGGGATTCCCACAAATAATTAATACGTTTAGGAACTCGCTTGGTTTGTTTAAATGAATATTATGTGCATTAAAGTCCTCTATCCGAAGTCTATTTTAAAAGTGCTGCTTATAAATCAATAAAAAAAACAGAATACATTAACAGAAAAATGCATATAGGTACCAATTTTTACGTAAGCATGAGAGGGGGGGTAAGAGCTTTGCTTACTTTTGGTGACAAGGGTTCCCCCTTGTCACCAAAAGTAAGAGGGGGTAAATAATTGTAATAAATCTGCTTACGTAATACTTGAACGGCCCCTTACGCTGAGCGCCGAGTACCGAGTTACCGTGCACCAAGCGCATGCGCCAAAACCAACCAAACTGTGACAGCATTTTTATAAACACTGTTATTGTATTTGCGAATAAGAGGCCTTACTGTGAAGTCCAAGCCAAATTGAAGGAACTAATTAATTTAATTAACAATATTCTAACGCAACCTAGCAAAATACTACCAAAAACATAGGATTTACATTGGTCTCGTGGATTTGAAATATTACAGAAGTTGAATTGACGGTTACAAACAAATGGCGCTAAATACTCAGCCCACTCGCGTTACGCAGTCTGCTCTCCCTATGCAAAGCGTTGAAATAATTGAAACTATTAACGAGACGCAGCACAGAAAGGTGAGAGCTTCCATCCTCATTATCCACAATCTTCCGGAAAGTACGGAAACCACTCAATTAAACAAAATAAAGGATGACATCAATAATGTTCGGAACATTTTGAATAAAATTAACCTGCAGGACAGGTTAAGGTATTTCGGTTGGGAGAAGGGCGACAAGGCCAGACTTTAAAAAATTGAGCTCCTGAACTCCCAAACAGCCAATCATATACTGTACAGGAAAAACAAACTACCTGACTTCATACGAATCTATCAAGACCAAACTCTTATTCAATGAAAACAATTAATGGTTCTACGATCAGAACTTGATGCACGCACAAAGGATGGAGAATCGAACCTAACTATAAAATATGTAAACTCGGTTCCGAAAATAGTTACGAAAAATCTACCATAAATCTAACGCAACAACTCATCTAAAAAACAATTAATGAGTTATTACCAAAACTACAGAACTTCGGATTATCTATACCAGAGGTTCCCAAACTTTTTTGCCCCGTAGACCACTTGCCAAATATTTTTTTTTCCCCCCTGCCTGCCGAATATTGAATTTTCCTAAAACTATTAACGTACCATGTGATAATCGTTTATTTTTTCGTAAAAAGATTCCCTTCCCTTGCCTGTCCAACAACGGGGTGGCAGTATAGTTCCTCTGTATTTGCATTGTGCAGACAGGGGCGCCCTTGTGAGGTATTACACCAAATGAAAATGAAGCAGGATAAGCAATGGGAATTTCCTTCTGTTGCTGGCCCTACAGAACTGCCCCTTAAGTTCTTTGTCAGTGCTTATTCCGGTCAGTTCTTCTTGTCACATGATATCTGATTCTTCGACGTTCCATTTCCATAGTCAAAATGTCCTCAAACTTAGTTTTTAAGTCTGTGTGAAGTGCATTTAAATGTTGATAAACGTTACCATGGACGTTTTTCAAAACAAGTTTGGGATCTAGGAAAATTCGCGGCTTCCCATGTGCAATGTTTTGCTTCAATATATTAATTCTAATGAGAAAAGGAACGTATATATGTGTTTACATACGTCAATAAACAACTTTACGAAATATAAAAATACAAATATCAAGTAATTTCTCAGTCTATTATTAGTATTACCTAAACTGTGTTATTTGTGTTAGGTGTATTGTGTCATTTACGGAACTCCTAAATGTTGACTTGAGGTAAATGGGGGTCGGCTCGTATGTACCCCCATTTGAATCTTGTGGACCCCTAAATTTTTTTCTCGCTGACATGGACCCCTAGCAAACCGAACACCCCTGGGGGTCCATATAGGCCACTTTGGGAACCTCTGATCTATACCAACTATTCATCGTGGCATCATAATATTAACAGAAACCTGGCTGGACCTTGACAAATATTGCTGAGTTAGTCATGCCTAGCTATAACGTGTATCGCCTCGAAAGAAACTCGTCCACCATAAATAAAAAAAATATATTTCATTTTATCTATTAGGTAGTTACCATAGACATATGAATATTAGTAGACCTGCCCTAAGTGATTAAAAGCGTATTACTCCCCACTCCCCATACCGGTTCCATTGGAGCCGGCTGTGCTCGCGTATGGCCTCAAGTGAATTTAGAAAAGGTGACATCATCATTCTTGTGCGAACTATGGTCAAGGCATCATCGGTTCATTTTACGAAATAACACGGCAAAATGTTGACTTGTACTATGAAAACTTGTAAAAATAGATGTGAAAAAGAGAATAAACCCAATTGTCGTATTACATTCCATATATAAGCATTATTTTACTTTATTTTAAGCAAATTCACATCGTATATTATGGATCAGTTGTAGAAACATATACTATCACATCGAAATACGTCTGGACGTGAAACACAAAGCTGGTTGGTTGCTGGGAAGTAAATTATGAACATTTATAAAAGTGTCTTAACTAAATACATAAACGAAATATTCGACTCTGTAAATAGAAGAAATTTATTTTGCCAAATTTGGACTTCCCAAATTTGTTCATAACGTGGCGAGTAATTTGCGCTCCCATGTAAAAATGTCTATTCATTCAAAAACAGATTTTACTTTTAATAACTTAATGGTGATATTATAAGGCGAGATGCCTATATACTATCAGATTGATTTATTGACGAATCACAGTCAGCTTTACCCTCTTCGTTCTTCAACAGTTGATTTTACCCCTCATCCTTAATTTCTAGTCTATTAATATTCATATGTCTGTGGTAGTTACTTACTTTTAGTATTGACGAATAAATTAAGTCAAACACAAATGATTAATTGGGAGTGCTAAATGTGAACATGTCATGTTATAGAAAAAAACCGAACCAATGTTTCTCTGTGAATAATCCGGAAATCAGTATTAGGTACACGGATTTCAATCTTTACTTGGAAGGCAAAATCCATCTTATCTCTAAATAGTATAAAATAAAGTCACTATCTGTTTGTGCGCTGAGTTCTTCTAAACTATGCAACGGAGTTTGATAGGGTTTTCACTATGATTTAGAGAATTTCTTCGGGAAAGTTTATGTATATAATACATAGATATTATATTTATTGAAAGAAGAGAAAAGTGGAGTAACGCCGGGTACACGTCAGCTAGTTTTAGTGTAATAGAGATGGAGATTTCAGTCTGCCTCGGAATCAAGTTATTGATAGATGGGTTCCCAGTTCCCACGCAGACATCGAGGTTCAACTCTCTGTCTGGCTAAGTCCTCCATCACTGCATAAGCAAAACACACCCACTATAATGATGGTAAAAGGAGGAGTTATTCAAATACTGTTAGGTTATTAATGGAATTCACGAAATGTTTCTTAAAATTTTAATAATAACATAATATTCCCTGTATCTCAAATATTGAATTACATAATATTACGTAATACGAAGTCTGTTGTTATCGCTAGGGAAGCGGAGTATGTTCGCAAGAACTATAAATAGGAATTAATCACAGTCTGGCCCAAGTCTGTGGTTAGAGCTTCATTATAAAGTTCATCAAATTGAGTAACTGTTTTCTTTGTATTTCGATATTATTATTGCCTTTTTTCCAGTTATAATAATTTTTTGTCCAACGACGCAAAGGATCACAATGGAGTTCTGATACCAACCCTGAAGTATGATAGGATGAAAGTAGACTGAATGCTGTAGAAGTGAGATCCCTGAGGCGTATGTGTGTGAAAACGTCAATCGTGAACCTAGTCTAGGCTGACGTGTAAACTAGGTACTAAGCATATTGAAATTACATAAAATTATTGTCACGAGAAATTTATATACGCTGACCGCCGGCGTATTCAACAATAATTGGTAATCTGTAAACTCATGTAATCTCAGTTCCTGGCACCTACAGATACAGATGTCGCGGGAGATCGACAGTTCAAAGGTTCATTGTACAAATGACAGAATAACGTTAAAATATCAAACAGAACAAAGCACAAATCAAACATCGTTCTGTACAAAGACATTATATAGGTACTTTTAAGTAACCTCCTGCTTACCAGGGCGCCTTGTGCGCCCATAAGCAATATTACTCATATTCCTATTTTCCTAACTAACTATCTGGGGTTTCATTACTTACTAGCAATCAGGCCTCACCCATATTCTGTCAGACGGTCTTTGCAATCAAATCCAAATAAATGAAATATTTTTGAAAGTATCCAAAAACTAAAAACTGTTTTTGTAAGCTGTTGAAATACACTATCAATTTTTTTATTAGAAATGAACATATATTTGTTGATATATTATTATTTTTGATGCAAACATAAAAAAACTTTAAAAAATGGTTCACTTTACGTTCTTTGTAACTAAAATTACTGATAACAAAAATATACAGGATGTATCGGCAAGTACCCGACAAACTTTAACCAGCTATTCCTCAGCACATTTGGAGTAAAAAATGTTATGGGCGCTTTGCTGTCCGGTAACATTTTTTTTCCATTAAAAACAAAAAATAAATAAAAAATCCACACTCCGTCACTGTCATTTGCATTGTTTCTCGCGTTCAACAGCTGTTATTAGCAAGTGTGTCAAAAAGTGTCCTCGCTCTTTCGTACACACTAAATAATAATAGTTAAAAATGAGACGAATGGTGCCGTGCCATTTCGTTGTGATTGTAAAAGCGCGCCACGTAGGTACGTACGTACATTATTCAACGAAACTCGAACAAAATATTGCCAGATGGGTTTTCAAACTTTGACAAAGGATAAAACATTGGTGACATGTGGTGAAAATATGAATAATAAATTTTTATTAAAAAAAAATGTTACCGGACAGCAAAGTGCCCATAACATTTTTTACTCCAAATGTGCTAAGGAATAGCTGGTTAAAGTTTGTCGGGTACGTGCCGATACACCCTGTATATTAAAACAATCTTATTTTAATAAACAAATGTTTCATAAACATTATCGTCAGCTCATTTTTTTTAGCTCACTTAAGGCGATGCACTACGTCGTGTAATATTTTAAATCGAGCCGCTATCAATAACAGCCCTTACGTAGATGGCGATAAGGTTTAAATTCCCGCTTAACACCATCTGCCTGTTTTGATTTATGCAAGAAAAAAACATGGCCAAAAAGTGCCTTTTATTTTATTTTGTGGATGTTCAGGCATAAATATTTAATATTTTTTACCATCATTTTATAAATAACTAAATTTGCCACATTATACAATAAAATCATAACCGAAAATGGGTTCGTAAGTAGGAGATTTTGAACTTTAAAGCAGTTTTCAAAGGCCTTATACATATTTTTTTCTGGGCTTATAAAAAGACTTATCTAAAAAATACTAGATTATTTCAAAGGCCAAGATGTATTCTACTCGCAGTATTTAATTAAAGCATCTGAAACATTTCTAGGCGACCAAATTTTCAAACCAAAAACACATGATTTTGCATTACTACGTATGGCATCGCCTCTCAAATCGCGGTCATAATCTTTGGTTTCATAGAGGTATACATTGTCACGTAACGAATCGGACACGTTCAAAACTCCCGCGAATTCAAATTAGTCAGCGGTGAGTTGTTACCATTGTCGCTGTGCGCGCGCGCCTGCCTTGTGCACGGCCAAGTTGGTAAAACTGCTCTACGCTCGACACGCCGGCATTCAAATCACCAACGGCCGCCCACACTCACAATCTAGCCTTGGCCCTGTCAACATGTCTGTTTTGCTATCAACCAGGACGCCATGATTGCGCGCCTAAATTAACGGCCGCTTTGTACAAGTATTTTCGAAGCCTGTACCTAATTGCTGTGCCTACTCACCATGGAGAAATGTACGCGTAATAGCGCGTACAGTACGGAAGATAACCCTCCTTTTGTGGTTCAACATGTACGCGAAACCTACTACAAATTCATGTAAGCGGATTAACTAGCTTTACCTTTTATGTGCCTTTTGTGACTTGAATTATGCCTACACACACGCTTGCCAGCCAGAACCTAAATTATCAAGAGAGATTGTTCCTAACGAAACGCTAAGAATATTTAGGATGTAAATGACCCATCTCATTTGTGTATCTGTTTGTAATTGTGCTTTGTGAATATACTATCATACCCCATTAATGCGTTTCCTTTGACGAATTCGAAGTGGTTTGTTTGGCAATCAGTTCCCCGTGTAAAAGCCGTAGCTGACCTGACGCCTGATGATCATGATCTCAACCTCTACCACCTGAGCTAACGCCGATATGTACTAAGGCACCCTTTTTGCAATGGACCTCTCACAGGGAAATTGCGCCCTTTACAACATATTAATTTGTCTGTTGTAAAATTCCAAATTCGAATATAAAGCGTGGTGTTTTCTTTTTCTGACACAGTTTAGATCATATTTTTCCCCACCACCGTAAGAAAGACACAACTATTTCTGTGGGACAACATGAGTTGTTCCCTGAAGCGAACAAATTAGCCTAAATAACCTAAAGAATTGAAACTCTCAGAGTAATTAACTTGTAATATGCTCACCTATAGCGAAGGTTTCTTGTTTCTGTTCTTGCTCCTTCTTTTAGTCCAGATTTTATTAATTGAACGTTCTTCTCAATCACGAATCACAAAATCAACCGGTCAACAACGAAACTTATAATAAAGAAACCCGTGTATTGTTTAAAGAGTTTAATGAAGAAATCTTGCTTTCAAGTTGTAGCGTGGTTTTTAGACAAGTGACGGCATTGTTAATGTTGACGTTATTCCAGTGTTGTGATGCCTAGGGAAATTCCCCTAGATCTAGGGGAAAAAACTTTTTTTTAGGGAAAAGTAAAAAAGCATACAAATCTTGGGAAATTCTGAAATGTTGACCACAAGTTCAATATTCTAAGAAAATTTTGAAATATTTGTCTGAAATTCTTTGATTTATATACAATTTTTGATGCTGTCAGAAAGTCTGAGAAATTGTGTGAATTTCCGCTTCTGTAATGGTGCACCGTACGTTTTGTAAAATGGTACACCTTACGTTTTGTGATGGTACACAATACGTTTTGTAATGGTGCACCTTACGTTTTGTGATGGTACACAATACGTTTTGTAATGGTGCACCGTACGTTTTATAATTGTACACTGTACGTTTTGTAATGGTACGTTTTTTCATCTAAACACTGAACTAAACTTACCGTTAACGAAAAAACCACATATTTTATTAGAGAAATTATTATACATTATTGTAATTCTCACTTTTTTATCTTTCATATAAAGCCATTTGCAGTGAACTTTCGATTCTCAATTGTGATCATTCACCAGGGTGATACTGAGAGTATTTACAAGTGTGTGTTACAAAATGAACCTTGAGGTGAGTTTTTACAAAACGGCGCTATATAAAGTTGCCTCCTGCAGTATATAGTACAGGTTGCGACCAAGACCCCAACTCTGAACTTTTCCTTTATCCAGGTAGCATTGCATCTAGCCGTTGTGCTACCAAAACCCTTTCATTTACTGACATTCTTATCAATCTCGTGTTTGCGGTTATTTGTCGTCTACAAATTAATTGAAGATGGTGCCAATAAACGTTATATTTTCTTTCGAACAAATGAGTAAAATCAACTGGACATTTTGAATGGATGGTGTCAATAAACATTATATTGTCGGTACGGAAAACTATGACCACCCATTTGATAAACTTGGATATGAAAAAATTCCATGAAGGAATTATTTCTCCCGAGATCCAAGGAAATTTCCCAAGATATCACATCACCGGTGAAACATGCATGGCGGCCGAGAGATCACGTGGTTGGCTTATTTAAGCAGATGTGGTATATCAATGTATATCTATCTACAGATGTATACACGCGCTCTCGTTGGTTGCTTTTCGCCGCCATATTTCAAATCTCCCAGTTGTTCAAATTGCGTGGAATAGAAATGAATAATCTCTATTGAGTGTGACTTACATTTCACAGATTGTTCAGTTCTTAATTCTTAGATTGTTTGGACCATATCTGGATCAATTTAAATAGCAAAGATCTACACAAAGTGAAGTCAATTATTTGGAAAACCGGTATAACTGATCACCATGCATGCATTCTTTTTTATGATAACAAAACTAAACCAAAAAAACATTACCTAATAACCAAAAAATCCACCATTAATATGACTATTTTAGCCGAAAAACTAAAAAATGAGCAATGGAACAATGTGTTAGATAGTGATGATACTGAAACCTGCTCAAACAACTTTGAAAATATATTGTCACAGCACATAAAAAATGAGTACTATTATTACGACTATTGAAACTACAGTTCAAATAAAATCAAAACTTAGATGTTTAAAACCTTGGATAACCCAAGGACTTATAATATCTATCAGAAAAAAAGAAAAACTGTATAAAGCAACATTAAAAAATCCCCTAGACGAAAAAGCATACATTTTTTCCAAAAAAATTAAAAATAAACTAACAGCCTGTATTGAAAAAAGTAAAGAGGACTATTTCAAAAATAAAATACTGACTATAACAATAAACAAATATTGAAAACAATTAATTTAGCCATGGAAAATACTATAAAAACTCAAAACATAAAATACATTGAACATGCAAACAAAATTATAGATGCTAACTTTCATCCTAAACAATGTGCAAACATATTTAATTATTTTTTTGCCAATGTTGGAAAAAATCTTGCGAAAAATATTAATAAACCTATTAACCCAAAAAAATGCCAAAATTTGAAACAACGTCTGAGTGTGAAATCTTAAAAATAATTGAAGGCAAGAAAGGAGGTTCGTCTCCCGGATTAGATAATATTACGGTACATTTTCTAAAATCTACGAAAATTCATTTGATAAAACCCATTACTCATTAACTTAAGTTTAATAAAAGGATTTTTTCGAACAAACTACAAGAACACTATAATTTCACCTATTTATAAAGCTGGAGATCCACAACAAATAACTAATTATCGCCCTATCTGTCTAATTTCAAACATAGGAAAGATTTTTGAAAAAATCGTGAAAAAAACAGTTGGTCAATTTCCTTGAAAACAATAAAATCCTACACAAAAACCAATTTGGTTTTATAAAATCACTCAGCACACAAGATGCTATTGCTAATGTAACTTCACACATTTACGAATCATTAGATAAGGGGGGAAAATGTGCAGGTATTTTATTTATTTCCCACGAAATTCTAATGAGAAAGTTGGAAAATATAGGTATAAACGAAAATGCGATGGATTACCAACTATTTAAAAAACCGCCCACAAGTCGTAAAATTAAAGAAATATCAGACTTTGGAATCCCGCAAGGTGCGGTGCTTGGACCAATTCTTTTTACAATATACGTTAACGATATTTTCTTTCAACCATTGCATGGACATATTACTTCATATGCCGACGATACAGTACTAATAATAAGGGAAAAGACTTGGGAAAAAGTAACGCTACAAGCCACAGAAGACATAAATACTTTTAAGAATTTCTTCGACATTAATTTACTGTCACTAAATAGCGATAAAACATTTGTCATTCCATTTGCAATACAATCAAAATACACCCCTAAACACTTTGACATTATCATACATGACAATTCCAAAACACACGATAAAAATTATTGTAAAATTATCACAAACTGCTCATTATTAAAAACAACAAACAATCAAATATCTAAGAATAATTATAGATACAAATCTGAAAAGGAAAGATCAAATATGTCAAGTTGTAAAAAAGATTAGAAAACTAATATATATATTCTTAAGAATCAGAAATTTTGTTGATATGTCGATAAAAAAACTATATTTAATATACTATGCTTTGGTTCAATCAACTTTACAATATGCCATCATTAGTTGGGGATCCGCATATAAAACTAACCTTCTTCCAGTAGAAGTCGTGCAGAGAATAATTATTAACATCATATTTAAAAAAAACATTCTGACTACCCAACAGACCGCTTATTCAAAGAATTTCAAGTACCTCCTTTTAAAGATCTGTACATTAAAAATTCATTAATTCAAATCATAAAAGAAAAATAAAAGTACCAATTTCTAACTGAAAACCGCAACATTTTTCCATATCCAAAATTAAACACTTCCTTTGCACAAAATTACTATACATACCAAGGAAGAACCTATTTCAATCAACTCACTGAGGAAATCAGAATCATAAACGACAAAATACAAGTTTTGAGCATTTTGAAAAAATATTTTAAAGATAAATTATCAAAAAAATTAATAGTAAATATTCTTCAGAAATTTCTTCTCCTAATATAGTACACATATTAATAAAAAAATAATAACAATAATTGTCTTTTGGCAGAAACTAATAACATCATGTTTTTATTTATATATTATAGCTACTAGTACATTTTACATACAATATTTTTTTCCTACTACTCTTCCTACTTCTCTTGATTCTATACAGGGTGTATCGGCACGTACCCGACAAACTTTAACCAGCTATTCCTTAGCATATTTGGAGTAAAAAATGTTATGGGCACTTTGCTGTCCGGTAACATTTTTTTTTAATAAAAAATTTATTATTCATATTTTCACCACATGTCACCAATGTTTTATCCTTTGTCAAAGTTTGAAAACCCATCTGGCAATATTTTGTTCGAGTTTCGTTGAATAATGTACGTACGTACCTATATTGGCGCGCTTTTACAGTCACAACGAAATGGCACGGCACCATTCGTCTCATTTTTAACTATTATTATTTAGTGTGTACGAAAGAGCGAGGACACTTTTTGACACACTTGCTAATAACAGCTGTTGAACACGAGATTCAATGCAAATGACAGTGACGGAGTGTGGATTTTTTAATTTATTTTTTGTTTTTAATGGAAAAAAAATGTTACCGGACAGCAAAGCGCCCATAACATTTTTTACTCCAAATGTGCTGAGGAATAGCTGGTTAAAGTTTGTCGGGTACTTGCCGATACACCCTGTATGTATATCTACAATAACATAATGTACACTTCTCTTCCAACCACAAGAGAATGCTTCTCTGGAAGAGTAGTATTAAATATTGTCGTTGTAAATTGTAAACCTTATTACTTACATGTACTTTTTCCTATAAATAAAAAAAATAATAATTCTAAAGAGGAAATGAGGAAGTGAACATCTCTGTCCTCTGTACCAGTTGGGACGAAGTTGGTAACTACACGAGACGCAATGTTTTGAGGGGATCGCAAGCTTAGGTTATTTTCAGGTCTTAACTTATAAATAATTGTTTTATCATGCTCTGTTTTATCCGGTTACCGTACAAATAAATTCAATGGAAAGACACCTATTATAATTTTGTTGTACTCTTTATTCGATTCTATTATTCTCTTATTAATCTTATATTTATTTATTTATTCTAGAACTTAAAGTATGACATGCACCTTTACTTATTCAACATCAAAACACTACTAGCGTTTTGCCCGTTGCACCCAACGGAAGAGATTTATTTTTTTCTTTTCCGATTTTATGTCCGGGTTAAATCTTCCCCATAGGAAAAACTAAACCCTTCCACATACTTTTCCACAAATGATCATCTAGTCTAGTCAATCAACAATATGCAAGTGCATTTTATAAGCAAAATAAATACAAAACAATACAAGAACAACCCGTCAACTCACCAGAGATCAAATGGGAAAATAATTCACCGACTCCAGATATTTTGATATCAGAGGGTTCGGCTCGGTAGAACTCCTAACAGGGCCTATAAATCCTACTGATCCCTCAACATAAATATTTCAAAAATCTTTCGTTATCCTACATGTATTTAAAATGACTGATTTTTGCATTTTTATATGTAATTTTTTTATTATTATTATTATGTAATGAGCAGGCAGCATTCTGCTGATGCGCTCATGTCTGATTTCACAACAAGTTTGACAGTAATAGTAATAATTTGATAGATCTAATACGCCTAAATTTTTAATGAGAGAGCTAGGTATAATACCAGTAGCCGAAATAACGAATGGTAATATTTTTAGTCTGAGAATTCCAAATTCTTTTTATCTCATTTCCTAAATCTGAGTATTTTCTTATTTTTTCATTAACAGATTTTTGAATTTTTATTATATTTTTATTAATTATTATTATTTATTCGTGCAAATAATACTTGAATTGAATTTTTTTGGTCCCGATTTAAAACCGTGAGTAAGTTCTTGGGTAGGTAGAGTAAAAAAAAAATTAAGGGCCAGTTGTTTCGGGAAAACTGAACAATTGTTGAGATTCCCAAGTTCTATTCGAATGTAAGAAAATCTTCACGTCGATTTTATTCAAATACAAATTGGATTGTTTCAACTCCAAAAAAGCTTCCGTTATATTTGAATAATCCGTTTCAGTGCTCCCCGCCGAATCGGGTAATTATTCCAGAGAATTCAATAGGAATTCATTTTTAGGCCGCAACACTCACAAGTTGTCTATGGAAGGCCAGGTATATCTATGATCGTTTGTTTTGACAGTTTTCTTTTGTTTTTTCAAATTCAAAGTGCTTTATTTATGAGCAGCTCCGAATGGTTTTTTTATGTAACAGGTCATTGACATTGTAAAAAGGTTACGAATATACGAATCAATTTACAACATCAAATGCAACTAATATCACGACTCTACGATTAGTGGTGAGGCTTGGGAGGAAATAGTAGCCATGCATGGCAAGACTGGCAAAAAACCTTTTATTTAATTTAATTACGCGGCTCCACGATATGCGGTGCTGCTTGGAAGGAAGTATAGCAGCCATGCATTTTCATTGTGGGTATGTTGTCTTCCTTTATTCACCATATTTATTTGCCATGGTACCGACCCATCCTGGGACACATAACGCTCATAACCCTTACTTGGTTAACATGTTAAGTGTGATTTCGTTCAAGTCCATCCAATGGAATTTGTGTATCTTGCGGTACTGTTGGTACATTTTCATCGTTGTTTATCTCAAGCGTGGTGCCCAAGTAGTTATGAAGGCAGCAAGTTGCCAGAACTATTTTGTCCACCATTAATGGTTGCGCTAATAAACCGCCACCTCGCAACTCCCCAACCACAACCGCCACCTTGCTCTTAATATGCCAAATGCATTTTCTACTAACCTTCTAGCTCAGTGGACGGTAAACTTATCGGCCAAAGAGCCAAATATGTACATTACAACGATTCAAAAAAATTCTGACAGTAAATCTGTTTTTTAATTTAGTAAACCTTCCTTAGTTGTTTTTAATTTTAGGAATGATTCCAGGTTCTCACGCAAAATCTGAAAGTAAGGTAACAGTTTTACAGCGCTTTAACATTGTGAGACTTTTCTGCGCGGCGGCCTGAAGCGGCGCGTGATACCGTCGCTTCGAAGTATGCGTGTAGGGGGTCTATTCCCTCGGCGCGATGCGCTTGCCCGGGCCCGTGGATATTTGGGCCAGAGCCGCACTTGAGGAGCCAAAGAGCCGCATGCGGCTCCGGAGCCGCACTTTGCCGACCACTGTTCTAGCTCGAGACAACCGATTGTTAAATTTTTCGCAAGATAGTTTTTATTCAACTCCGACAGGATTCATAAAATTGCACAGACGTGCGGTACTTTCATTTTCTATTGACCAGGTAATTAATATTTTATTGAAATAACGCTTTCGAAGTATTCAGAAATGAGCTGGAGTTCAGAGTTAAATTTTTTTTATTTTTTTGTTGAACGGTTATATCAACAATCCAGAAATTTTGAATAAAATTTTATTTTACGTCCCTGATAACTTCGCAAGAGCGCGTAGACACAAACCATTCATTCTTCCGAGATGTAGGACTAACTTACCATTAGCAATGCCTCTCTAATATGATTGTGTATTTGTATAATGTATCTTTGTTATTGGAATTTTTTATTCTGTAAATATGCATTTAAAATATTAAAAATTTTTTTTTTTTTCAGACAGCAACTGAAGCAATTCCGGCAGCCCATAAGAGACCATGAGTCACACGATGAATTGGGAGATACTCCTCGTAAAAAGAAAATTCAATCAGAAGCAAGGAAGTGGAAAACGCTCTTCATGGAACGCAAGAAAGAATTGAAAAATTTGAAAGCGTCACGTAGGCGATATTTAAAAAAAATTGCAACTTTGGAGGTAATTTTAAAGAGTTTGCAACATGGTAGACATGTGAATGAAAATCAATTTACGGATTTAGAATCAATTTCTGTCAACAGTAAAGAGTTTTACAATGGACAGCTCCAGAGTAAAGGAAAACCGACAAAAATAAAATATTCACCAGCCCTCAGATTGTTTGCTCTCACTCTACACTTTTACTCACCAAAAGCTTACGATTACGTACGAAAAAGTTTTAATACATGTTTGCCACACGCCAGGACTCTTGGGAAGTGGTACCAGAGTATTGATGGCCAGGCTGGATTCACAGCGGAAGCATTTCGTGCTTTGAAGATGAAAGCTGAAGAAATAATTTGTGGACTTGTGGTCGACGAAATGGCGATAAGGACTAAGGTAGAATTTGATGGCACTGATTACCACCGATTTGTTGACATGGGCACTAAGTTGGACGGTGATTGTTTAACAAGGGCGAAAGAAGCCTTTGTATTAATGGTTGTAGCAATCAATGATAGTTGGAACCTGCCTGTTGGTATTTTTTTGGTAAACGGAATTTCTGGAGAGCAAAGACCAAATTTAGTATAAACACGTTTGGAAAACATTCACCTTTCGGGTATTGAAACAGTGTCGCTAACGTTTGATGGGTGTCCGGCGAACATTTCTATGGCCAAAATCCTAGACTGTTCGTTTGATCCCACAAATTTAAAAACTAACTTCGAACATCCTTCTACTAAGGAAGATGTTTGCATATTCTTGGATGCCTGCCACATGGTCAAGTTGGTTCGAAATGCTTTTCAATCCAAAAAAGTGATAATTGACAAAAATAAGACTGAAGCCAAATGGAATCATTTGGAAAGCTTGAATCAAATTCAAAATGAAAAAATAAATTAAGGCCGATACACATAAATTTTCAAAATCAAAAAATGAAGGTTAAATTGGCAACACAGTTGTTTAGTGAGAGCGTTGCTGATTCCTTAATTTTGTGCCAAAGTTATTTGAATTTGCCCGAATTTAGAAATGTTAACGGAACTGTTCGATTTAAAAAATATATAAATGATTTATTCGACGTTCTTAATTCAATAAATTTGAAACAATTGGGTTTTAAAAAACCTTTAAACCCTGATAATTTTAATAATCACCTTGTTTTTTTAAAAAAATCCAAAGAATACAATCATTATGTCACTTAAGTTCAACGATGGGCAAAATGCTATTTTATCCAATAGAAAAACTGGGTTTATTGGATTCTGTGTAGACATAGAGCACAATTACAATAATTTAGTAATTAAAAAACAGATGCTTAAATTTTTACCACTCTATAAGTGCAGTCAAGACCACATAGAACTTTTCTTTGGGAATATTCATTCTCACGGCGGATGCAATAATAATCCGACAAGTCGCCAATTGAAAGGCATTTATAAAAAAACCTTGTTGCACATGGAACTGCGTGATTCTTTCAGCGGTAATTGCATTCCTTTAGATAACATATCTGTATTAACTAGTTCATCGGCAATAAAAACTATAAATCAATCTTCAAATAGGTGTATGGTGGAGGATGAAGAAAGTGTTTCGGAGGATTTCGACAAATTTGATATGAATTTTGTTTTTAATCCCGTTAATATTTCTTCAGATTCTGACTGACAGATCATAACTTACATTGGAGGATATGTTGTTATGGATATGATCCTTATGCAAAAAAATTATCTGCAAAACTTGTATCAACTCTCTATCTTCAATAGAAAAATCGTTCCAACATCTATTAATTGCACTTAAAGATAAAGGAGGTCTTGTCTATCCTTCTGATGATGTAATCGCAATTTGTTTAAAGACTGAATCAATCATTAAGACGATGTTATCTGAAAGTGGGATAAAATGCTTCTTCCAAAATACATCAAAGCGACCATTCTTAGTAAACCTTTGAAAGCATTCATAGGTATTCCAATATTTAAGTCTGTAGCGATCGACGAGATTCATTTAGAATGTCTCGCTAAAGGTAAACAATACAAGCTACCTGTCTACAGGCTACCGACGTCTGAAACTACCTACGACAACACGTTGCGAGTTGGTCTAGCACATTACGCGCATTCGCTAGAAGGTTCTAGCCTATTGCCTAGGCGTAATTTCAGTGCCATCGAAACTACCAGACGAATCTCGCTGAAGCGAATGACCCATAGTTTAGTAGCGATCTCGCGCAGCTACTGATGTCATCAGCCGGGCTATATAAACAGGCACGACGCAGCGAGCAGCCAGTCAGTCATTAGTCAGCCAACAATGCGCAATCTCGCAAGTGACTTGCGCGCCTCCGCGCCGCACCTCGAACCTCCGATACATACACCCGGCTCCGCACGGTTCATTTATGGACTCCAACGGGATCACAGCGCCTTGGCCCCATCGTTCCTGGCCAGCTCTACATCGGATCACACAGCGCCCTGGTTCCAGCGCTACATCCACGCACCTAGACCACGTGGCATCCTTGCTGGTCTATGCATCTCCCGCACTGGATCCCACGCTTCCCTGTTCAGCACTGGAGCACCCGGAAGACCGACGCTCTTCACCAGTTCCTGACAGTCAACGAGTCCGGTCACCAGCAGCGGCGTCGACTCACTGACCCGCGTTTGACCAGCATCACCGCCTGCATCCGGAGTTTTCATCATCGGTCCTCAAGTCATCTCACATACGGCAACCTTACTCAATAAAACACTGTGACCTTCACGACATCTTTCATTTCGTGCCTCCTCACCAAATCCACAAAAGTCCCTGGAAGACGAACTGTATGAACAGTTTCCAACATCGAACCATCTCATTAATTTACTGAAAGCAGTAGTAGAAAAATATATCGACATAAGAATTCATTATACCTATTAGTAAACAGTACGATCACATACCCGCCAAAAAGCAACAATAAGGAAGTTGAGTGAAAAATATTTTGACTTATAAAAAATATGTTCATGTAGATCAAAAAATATAGATTCTAAATATATAAATATATTTCTATATTATTATTCTTAGAATTAGTTAAACGTTCTTGAAAAAGCATTCAATAGCAATAGACTGTATACGCTCCACGATTGGTCGAAAGAATTCTGACGTCACATGTGTCGTGACTTGTACGTACAACGGATCACCTATGGTGCATCTCTTTCTATTACATGAGAGATGGTCGGTTTAGATGAGAGAGGTGTATAGGCCAAAAGTTTATTTGGGTTTGTCAAATATATGTACGTATTTGTTGTTATTATTATATGAAATGGATTTCTAAAGATACATATTCGTATAGTGCTTTATAAAAATATGTTTTTTATTGCATAACTTAGAAGTTTTTATTATTATACATGTCACATAGCATGTGATACACTTCAGGCCGCCGGCCGCCCAGAAAAGTCTCACAGTGAACTGGGCTGTAAACCGTTATTTTACTTTTGGTCTTTACTTTTCTGCGCGGTGGTCCTGAATTCGTGCGGGGCACGTCAACAAATAGCGACGGCAATACCGTACAAGTACCGTACTGGGCGGGAAAAGCAAATATTCTTACTTAAAATATTAATTTACTATGAAATCTTAATCAATTTTCTTTTTTTTTTTTAATAACATCAATTCTAATAGACGGTTAACATTGGTAAAAAAATGACTGGAATTCCTTGTTGAAGAATTAAAAATTTTTCCATACAAAATGCTTAAGCGACGTGGTTTTCACAGTTCGAATGACGTCACACCCACACCCCGCCTCTTACCGCTCGGATTCCGCTCATTTTGGCGGGCTTAATAAAATTCAAACTTTGAGAATTAATTTAACTATGAAAACAAACTTTAAAAAAAAAAAAAAATACTTGTATTTAAGTTTGAATGCGAACATTGATAAAAAAAATGGACTCAACTTCCATTGTGCAACAAGTTATTGCATTTCAAGGGACGGTAGGTTAACAGATTCTGGTTTTACGTGATGTTTTAATTATTTTTATAATTTTGATAATTTTCCCATTTTTACGCTTAGCCATACTTGTTGTTTTTTTTCAATTGTTTATCTCCATGGTATTTTTGTAATTATTCTGTCTTCATAATAATTAACCTAGAAAACTGATGGCGGCCATGAATAGAATATACCAAAATTGTATGAAGACGGTTATGCATAGTTAATCATATAGGCGGTACCAGAAATGGCCATCTGCGGCATTGTTGCTAAACATTTGAGAAGCCAGGTTGTTTTGAAATAGTGTGTCACACTATTTCAAAAGTTATTTCACCAATACCTAATAAACATCGTAGATGTTTGCCATTGTATCATTGGCTGGGCATCCCTCAAAAGTCAACAATACTATTTCTGCCCCGTTGTGTTGACCAATTCTAAGCACTGCTTCACTAAATTAGCTCGCTGCTCATCTGACACACACCGTTAAATATGATTACGAATACGATTCATGTGCAACTTTTTAAATTATTTTATATTTTCAATCAATAACTTCAACTTTTTATCCCTAAGCTAATCTTCAATAAGTCACTTGCATCACATTTAATTTTTTTTAAGATATTCCGTGTTTTTTTATCGTATTTTTGAAACCATGGATTGATGTTTATATTTATTCATTTTGTATCATGCCTATAAATTGTGTTTATAACATAATATTTTATTAATTAATTACTTTTATAATCATTATCGAAGAAAGCAAACACTTTGTGGCTTGACATTATACAAAATGAAAACAAAAATGATTTAAGATTTTCACGGCCAAAAGTATTTTTGCTATTTGTTTTTGGGGTGTTATGCCGTGTTGCGCTAACTCCTTCTTTAGCCAACGTTTCGGACAGCATTGCAGTGTCCATCATCAGGGCAGATGTGTTATTTGAGGTTGTGTAAAAATGTGAGCTTATGTATGAGGTTGTGATACCGTGTTGCCAGCTCCAACCCTCTGAGCTAACATTAACGAATTATTTTTTATTTTTTTTATTTAAAGTGGTTTTCTTCGTTTAGCTCTGGTGTATCCGTCAATTACCGGATACCAAGAACTATTGAGCTTAGCTCCATCGTCTCTATTAATGTTTACGGGATTTTTATGTATTTCAATGGCCTCCGTAATCAGCCGTGCTCTATAAGTTTTGGGTCTCCCCAGGATTTCAGGAACAAATCCAAAGTAATGCCCGGTGTCAATTAAATGCTCGGCAATTGCCGATTTGTCAGGGTGGCCGAGTTTACAGGCTCTGAAGTGTTCTGAAATCCTTTTGGAGATAGTCCGCTCTGTCTGGCCTACATAGACCTTGTCACATCCGGAACAGCTGAGTTTATATACTCCATCTGTTTCCAGAGGAAACTTAGTCTTTGCAGACCTCAGTAAGTCCTGTATCTTTGTTGTTGTTCCGAAGACAGTCTTGATATTTTCCTTTCTCAATAGCCTGGCAATTCTGTCTGTCACATTGTGCACATAAGGATAGAGCACGGCTGATTACGGAGGCCATTGAAATACATAAAAATCCCGTAAACATTAATAGAGACGATGGAGCTAAGCTCAATAGTTCTTGGTATCCGGTAATTGACGGATACACCAGAGCTAAACGAAGAAAACCACTTTAAATAAAAAAAATAAAAAATAATTCGTTAATGTTAGCTCAGAGGGTTGGAGCTGGCAACACGGTATCACAACCTCATACATAAGCTCACATTTCACCACAACCTCATATAACACATCTGCCCTGATGATGGACACTGCAATGCTGTCCGAAACGTTGGCTAAAGAAGGAGTTAGCGCAACACGGCATAACACCCCAAAAACAAATAGCAAAAAAAATGAAAACAGTTTTTTTTTGTTTTAAACCACTTTATTTTATTATTGTCCTGAAGAAGGTTGGGAACAACCGATACCGGTCGACATATACAGGGTGTCCGGAAACTCGTAGTACAAGCGGGAAACTGGTGAATCTACATCACATTTGGAGTCGATTTTGCAGTATATTTTTTTTTGATTAGAGCTTTCGTTATCGAGTAAATCGAGTTAGAAGTTGGTTTTTTTTTAAATTTTTTTTTTTTTAATCAAATTCTTATAAATTATTACTCAAGATAAAAGTACCCAACTAATTAAAACTATTTGAAAGTAAAACAAATGAAGAAACTCGGATTTGAAGCATTATTTTGAAATCACCCTTCATTTAATCCGGTGTAATCATAAAATATTTCTGCTCTGCAGGGTTAAAACATCTGTTGTTCAACCCTAAACACCAGAAAAAACTTTAACCCTAAAATAGCCGAAAAATATATATATATTATTTTTTTTTTGTGAAAATGCTCAAATCAAAAAACTTTATGTTTATTTGGGTTCCCCATGTGGTGTAGATTCTCCAGTTTCCCGCTTGTACTACGAGTTTCCGGACACCGTGTATAATAAAATAAAGTGGTTTAAAACAAAAATCTTTTTTCATTTTGTACTTTTATAATCATTTAAAATTGTTATTCATGTCTCCTGTACTTATCCTTTATTTGATTAAACTTTTTTTTTCTTTTTTTGCTATCACTGTAAAACTGTAGGGTTTTTTCTTATATTATTAACGACCACTCCTTTCCTTTGACCGGGTTGACATCGCGTTTGGGTCCCACCCAGGCGTAGTGTGATCAATTCCTCAGCTGGCTAAGTCCTCCATCACAACACAAGCAACATTTTCAGCTTACTGTGGTGGTAGTAGGACATTTTCAAATATTGTCAGGTTATTCGTAACCCGGGAATGTATGTCTTTCTGTTTTAAAAAAAAAAAAGGGAAATAATATAATAATGCACAAAATTGCACTCCGCAAATCTGTGGATTATTTAAAATAATTCTACCTAATAAAGAAAAAAAATCTATTCAAACTGATGAATTACGCAATGTTAGCCCCAAGGGATGGTGCTGCGAGTTTCAGCAAATTCATAACATTAGTTTTTTTACCCAATTGCACTTGTTAGATACATTCCCTGAAGATTGATACCGATTTATATCGACGCGCACTACACGATTCAATCATAATCTTGATTTGGCAAAAAAAAGAGTTAGGTGAAATAAGATTTAGGTAATTTACAATAACATGTATGCGTATGGTACAATAAATAAATAAACAATATGCATGTCTTTTGTTGCTTCCCTTTCCGCATTAGTTAATTTTATATATTTTTACCACCTTTCATTGTTCGGTAAATAATGCGTAATGCGCTGTATGCCCAAAATGTGACAAAAAAATTACGGACGATATTTTAATAAAAAATAAATAAAATAATGTGCAGCCCGTTCACAGTTCGGCCCTTATCTCTGACCGATGGTCCCCTCCGCGCTCGCTTGCCGCTCTTCCCCGCCTCTATCCCCTCTCACAAGGGTGTTGACAATTTTGAGAGCCTCATTGGTTTTGTGTATCTTTAATACATCTCTACAAATTATAACGCTTCCATTGAATCCTAGTTCCATGGTCTTACCTGTACAAGCTCTTGTAAATTTTTCATAAATATTGAGTGAGAAAAGAAATTTTAAATGTATTTTCATCATTTTGTAAGGGGAGCGGAAATGGCTGGAGAAGTAAATAAAACGATTTTTTTTTATTCGTAGGAAGCAATTACTTTGTGGTTAGACATTATATTTTTAATTAAATCCAATACTTTTTTGAATCACAAGTTTTTATTATTTTTCACATCGACCGGTTTCGCTTAGATCAAGCTTCGTCAGGATATAAGTTATTATTTATATCCTGACGAAGCTTAAAAATAAAAACTCATGATTAAAAACAAAGTGTTTGATTTAATTAATAATTAAGACAAAACATTAATTATTATTATTTTAATTCTGTAGAATCAACTCTAAACAAAAATATGGACCAGGAGCACAAGAGCTTGAAGATATAAAATAGTTTTTTTAATATCATCTGAAGTATCTCACTCATGCAATTCTCACAACTCTGAAGTTATATATATATATTGTAGTTTCATGTTTAACAGGCGTCCAATTTGTAATCGACCGAGGGCCGTCTGATTCAAGGATAGCTATGATCAGTAGTTAAATTTTATCGAAAATATGTTTTTCAATCAACTGCCCGTTTTTTCCGTGAAATATGGTATTTTTTATAATAGGTCGTCATTTATTTTTAAATACTCACAAAAATATTTTTATAGCAAAAAAGTTGTTCACTTGGTATTTTTAACCACTGGAAATTTCTAACTTAAGCGAACTCCATAATTCCAGAGTCTTGTGACGGGTTATTAAAGCTCGATTGAGGCCACAGTATGTAAAGATGCTAGTAGACGAGGAAAATGTTGGAGGTTGCATTTTTATTATTTTTTTTTTGGTACAATATTTTACATTTCTTAGTACAATTTAGTAATGTTGGCCTCACTGGGTGGCTTACCTGTGCTGAGGCCTCCATTTTATAATACAAAAAAATATTCATAATACATTTAAAGAAAATGCATACAATGTTGGTGAAGAAAAAAACATAAGATTTTAAACTAAAAATATAGATTTAAAATTAAAGTAAAATAAAATGAAATAACTTCTTCAAATTTTGCAAATTCACTTTGTGGCACCATGTTATTAATGAAATAAATTAAAACTCTTTGTTTTTACCATGATAATCTTTATTTTTTAAAAATCAACATCTTTCGTGAACGATGTTCTCTTCATCAGGACATAGATTGTACTAAAACTTATTATCAAGTATAGAAAAAAGGCATGCGTAGAAATGAAAGGGGGGGGGAAGAGAGGGGGAAAGGGTGGGAGCTTAGAAGATCAAAGACAAAAAATTACAATGGAAATATGTTTAGGATAGGGTTATTCACAAAATTAATTTGATTATTAATAATATTTAAATTTCTATTGACATTTTTCCTAATTTCTAATATTTCTAAAAGATCTAAGTGAAAACCAGTAACGTTAGTGTCAAAATTTTTAAACCTGTATTTATATCAAATGAATGGTTAAATTCAATTAGATGGTTAGCAAATTCCGAATAATTATTGCTATTTAGACATCTCAGCCTTGTTTCAAAATTTGTGCAAGTTTTACCTATGTAAAAATGGTTACAATCATTACAATTCAATTGGTAAACTCCGGATTTCTTCGTTTTTTGGTCTTAATCCTTGTTATTTTAAATAAAGGACAATTTATTTTCCAAGGAATTTGGAGAATATCACCTTTTAGGTGACAAGGGCTACGCAAACTGCAGTTACCTCTTGACGCCACTTCGCCTCCCAACAACCCCTGCCGAACGATGCTTTGTTTTTTTTTTGCGGTTTTTAATATCATTTACGATTTCGTAGAAATCGTTCGGGTCAAAAAATAATACTGAACATAGTGCAAATAGCGAAAAATGCCTTTACAGAAAAAGTATGTCAATCATTATTATACAATAGTGAAAGTTAAATTATGTCAGTAAGGCAGCTTGTAGTTGCATAATACAGGCTCTCTGTAAATTTTTCAACAATATTGATACTGCCAAAAGATCACAAGTACGCAAGATTAGATTGTGTTCTTCTTTAATGAATCTGCCGGAGAATACCAACCAGATCATCCTTTGGATATAGGAGTTATTCTTATAAAGCTCCGTTGCTTTAAAACATGCTCAATGAAAATATAGTTTCTATAAAAATCTTGTTCGGTGATTGGGCAGGATTGAAACACTAACATGATAGAAATATTTTAATCAAAAGAATTGAATGATTAATCGATTTAATTGCACAGAGTTCAGCTCTGGGGCAGTAGCTGCGGACCGAGGAAAATTTTTTTCAGTGTGGAAAGAGGGTGGGGGGCATATAGACTCAACACGTGTAGGCTCAAGATGGTAAACCCACACACTGCCTGCCTGTAGCGATTGAAAGGAATTCTGAGCAACTGATGCAGTGCAGACTAACAATTGTCTCGCTCCTTTACATCTATGATCCAGGCTATCCACATGTTAGTTAGAGTGAAACAAATAACATGACACAAAATCATGAAGAGAAGACACGTAGAATGGTATCAAAACGCACACAATATTCTAGTGCGCAATACGATTTGCACTAACATAAATGAATAGCTTAGTACCCAGTGAAATAAAAGATGTACCTAAATTAAGCGTATTTAAAGAAAGATGTAAAAATTAAGTACATATTAAATTAAAATATGGACGTTCATATTAGACCACACGAAGTGGAACTGTTTTAAATTTAATAAAAACAATATTTCAATATCACGCACTTTGAATATTGGAAAACAAAAAAGGGCAAAATGTTCAACTAACAATAATTGTAGTATTTTCTTAACCCTTTTGCTGCCCGAATGTAAACACAAGATAGATACTCCCACGCCAAGGATTTTTAGAATTTTTTATATCGCCTCATTATTTATTATCCTCAGCACTAAGAGATTGTAAATTATTAACAAAACAAAAAAAACTTGTTCACGTTACTCTCTTGAAAAGTCTAAACAAGATATCTTTATGAATTGATGCATTATTTGACAAATAAAAACTATCTATGAAACATCAACAAACTTCGACCCGCCGCCATTATCAAATCAGTAATCTCACCAACACATACAGTAATATCAGTACTCACGTCTCCGAAGTGGGACCTCTGCAACGGCTCACCATTTCTCACGATACACTTGTGATAATATTATTGTTTTAAACTTTTATTTACAGTTTCTTATCATATTATTTATGTTAATAGTTTTTATTCAAATGGTAGACTTTAAAACAGGGATGAATACACAATGCCACATTACACTGGTAACACATATATCGAGCCATTTTTCTGCGGCTTTGGTTAAGTTTTGTATTCGCACAAACATGGCAGGCTCTGTATGGCTTGGATTGTTTTGATGTTGCCGGTATTGGCTCAGGCATATGGTTTACAACCTCTTTTGAAAGCAGACGTAATGGTGTGTCATGATGAGACGAATGAGGAGTTGAGTGGAGTTTTTTTGTGGTGTTTTGCGATTAATTGTCTTATCACACATAACTGATAATCGAGGAAGCTCATACCTGAATTTTTTATGCTGTTGTGTACAATAAAAGAATTTAACAGATATAAATCAATAATATGGAAAAAAAACTTTTTATACCACTTAATGGACTTTCGCAAGCAACTTACTCCAGTTAACATGGAATATACATATACAAAAAGTCTGCACTAGTACTGGGCGTTGACGATAATTCCATCCAACGCCAACGTCGTTATCGTTGGCGATTTTTAACTGTTGAAAATAACACCGACATTGACGCAACTATAATCGATTATTTCTAGTGATTTATATAACTCAGGTCTGTTTTTAGTCCTTAATTCTCCATACTCGATGAAACCTCATTCATCACATATGTTATTATATTTTT
This sequence comes from Hesperophylax consimilis, assembly GCF_061612785.1. NCBI lineage: Eukaryota > Metazoa > Arthropoda > Insecta > Trichoptera > Limnephilidae > Hesperophylax > Hesperophylax consimilis. Next base: position 25,370,870 of record NC_142856.1, on the reverse strand, counting down.
TAAAATAATTTAGTAATTTTGTATACATATCCAAATTATCATAAAGCATTATACGTTATAAAAAAATACGGTCCAAGTATTTCGAATTTCGATGCTTATTCAGCTTAGTTATTTGTAAGAATATAATTTCCAATTTTGAAAAATTAATAAGATTCGACGTTTTTTAAGAAAAAAAAAAAAATGACTTACATTATTTGATAGGTTTACTCCAAGCTCAATCTTTTTAGGGTCACACTTTTTTTAGCACAGTTCAGAAGTTTTTACACATCAATTATTTATGTACAATATTTACAAGTCATTTAAAGGTTATTTTCAGATTGTTTTTTTACGCATTTCTATATTTTAGAATTCATATTCAAAAACACCAGCTGTCGCACTTTTCTAGCCTTAAGACTGCACCTGCGGTCGGATATAATTTGTCCAGTCTTGGAAAAAATTCATTCACAAGGAACGGATGTTGCTACAATACCGCATTGTTCTATGAAGACTTTTTTCAAATTCGGAAAATATACTCCATGTTCCTTCCACCATTTCAGGGGACAACTCTTTCTATCAAGAATATCCATTTCGAGATACATGTCCAGTTCTTTGCGGAATTTGTTATGTGGATTATTCACTGGCTTAATTTTTTCGACTACTGAATTTACTGCATTCCAAAATGATAACGGTTCGTCTGAAGATTCTTGATTTTCAGAAATATCTTGCGAATAGTCTTGTTCTTCCGAGGGAGTAGGTAACCACCTTAACAAAAGTTCGTGAACTATGTTTTTAACCACATTAACAGTGTTGGGATTAGAGTAATAATTCACCTTAAAGCGTGGATCCATGAAGGTGCATAAGGACAGACATTCATTTTTCTCCAAATCGCCAAACCGGGTGCTTAAACCTTCACATAGTTTGTTTGCAATTTGTTTTGAAACACCCGAGAGTGGCATCCCATCTATCTTCTCACAAACAATGATCAATCCCTTTGTCAAAACAATTGGCATGCTGCCTGTTAAATACTTTTCGCCACTGATGGCACGTGTGACTTCTTCAAACGGCCGTAATATTTTGCATATTTTTCCACAGGCTTCCCACTCTTCTACGGTTATTAAAGGCAGGTCAACATCCAATATTGCTAAGGTAGCACGGACAGCTTCCTTTAATTCCACAAATCTCTCGATCATGTAGAAAACCGAGTTCCACCTTGTGACGATCGATTGAATTAGCCGCTTTGGTTTGGTTACATTTGTTTGCAGCTGATATTGTAAAAATTTCTCTGACGAAATTGTACTTTTTTTAAAATGCATTACGATTCTTTTAACTTTTTCTATTACTGGCTCAAATAACTTTAGAGCATCAGTAACAACCAGGTTAAGCGAATGCGCATAGCAACCAAAATGTGGAATTTTAAGGTGAATATGAAATGCTTTTTTAATGTTGGAAGCATTATCCGAAACTCCAAGTCTGACACGGTCGGACAGTTGCCAATCTGACAAAATGCGTTGTATTTCATCAGCAAGGTTTTTTCCCGTGTGGGATCTATTCAAAGGTGCACAATCAAGTAAAATGGATTTGAACTCCAAATCATTTGTTAAAAAATGTATCGTCACAGCTATATAAGACGAGAAGTCCATCAGTCTGTTGTAAGGCACACATTTTTAGCCTCCTGTTTAACAAACAGTAGGGTTTTGTCAAAACATTTTTGGAAAGCCACCGGTAACATTGCATTGGAAATAGTTTTCCTAGATGGTAATACATACGATGGATTCAACAATTTTACGAATTCTCGAAATCCAGCATCCTCAACTAAACTAAATGGTTGCAGATCAACAAAAAATAGTTTTAAAATACATTCGTCAATCCTTTGTTTGTCTTCTCGAGCCAATTTTTGAGGAATAAATGAAGTGATATTTTGTTGTTTTCTTTTTATTCCAACAACTGAAATACAGGTTGTAGATGTTGCAGGATTATCAGGCTCAGAACATCCTGGGGTATCATGGATTATAGGAGATTCTGCGTGGCCAACATTAGAAACCGTTCTGTGTTGACCACCTTCGTTGGATACATGAGCTCCAAGCGAAGAAAATTCAATCGGGTGCTTGTGCTTTAAATGGCATTTTAGATTGGAAATTGTTGATTTGTATGAGAGTGCACGCTTACAAACATTACATTTTGCAGTTTTTGTCTTTTCGTCAGATTGGAAATACTTCCACAAATCACTCCGATTATTGTTCGCCATTGATATTTGATATCTATTTAGGAAAGCACTTCAACTGTTCAATCACACTACGACACTAAGGACGGGTTGTTTCGGAGAATTTGAACAATTCATCAAATTTCAACATTCATTTTTGAGTTCTGTGAAAGTGCTATTCAAGTTCTGTTGTTATATCATTGTAGGCTAGTTGCTTGACAAAACTGAAATAAAAACAGAACTTGAAAAAATCTTTCACAGAACTTGAAAATGAACGTTGTAATTTGATGAATTGTTCAAATTCTCCGAAACAACCCGTCCTAACACTAATAATTATTCTTCAGAAATTGGTTTAGTCATCAAATTTATATCAAACACTTATGTATTTTTACTTCCTAAGTAAAACAATTAACAAAAACAGATTAAATAGACGCGCGACAAGCCAGTACAATCAAACTAAACGTATAGGAGATCGACACGATACTAACAAAAAAACAAACAAAAAATAGATCAAAATCGTATTAGGGAATCCCTATTAACGGGTGGTTCCCCGGATCATTGATGTATTATTATTATCTCTATGCCTCACAAACGTAATAATAATCCTACGATAAAGTTGAAACTGTTGGAAGTTGGAAGACGTTGGTTTCGGTGTTGAAAACATTACCCTGTTGAAATACGAGGCGTATCCAGAAAGTAAGTGTACTGAATTTTTGTAGGTTACAAATTATTTTACTGAAACAAAAAAATTACATGGTTACCGTAGTACATATGTAAGCTATTTTTCAACATAGTCGCCATTCCTCTCAATGCAGGTAGTGAAGCGGGGTATCAACTTTTTGATGCCTTCCTCACAATATTTCTCACAATACACTTGTGATAATATTATTGTTTTAAACTTCATTATTTATTAAACTTTTATTTACAGTTTCTTATCGTATTATTTATGTTAATAGTTTTTATTCGAATGGTAGACTTTAAAACAGGGATGAATACACAATGCCACATTACACTGGTAACACATATATCGAGCCATTTTTCTGCGGCTTTGGTTAAGTTTTGTATTCGCACAAACATGGCAGGCTCTGTATGGCTTGGATTGTTTTGATGTTGCCGGTATTGGCTCAGGCATATGGTTTACAACCTCTTTTGAAAGCAGACGTAATGGTGTGTCATGAGACGAATGAGGAATTGAGTTTTTTTGTGGTGTTTTGCGATTAATTGTCTTATCACACATAACTGATAATCGGGGAAGCTCATACCTGAATTTTTTATGCTGTTGTGTACAATAAAAGAATTTAACAGATATAAATCAATAATTTGGAAAAAAAAAGCTTTTTATACCACTTAATGGACTTTCGCAAGCAACTTACTCCAGTTAACATCATGTCTGCCTTATCCACTAAACCAATATGCTTATTGTAATCCTGAATGCAATTGGGTTTGCATATTGTTTGTCCCGTTCTTAAATTTGTTTTTCCCGTTGGGGAAATAGTGTTGTCGTGTAAAGAGCTGAGCATGTATATTTCCCTCTTATCATGCCATTTTAGAGCCATCAATGGCCCGCAGCTCTTTGTTACCATTTCCCCCTTCTTCAGTTTGTCAAATTTTGGCATGTATTTCCTATTTTTTCGCACCGTTCCGCAAGCATTGGTTTTATTTTCATGCAGGTATTTAAATAGTGTAGGACTGGTATACCAGTTATCAACATAAAGTTTGTGTCCCTTATCTAGGTAATCTCTAAGTAGAGTTGTCACAACAGCTCCCGAGGCGCCTATACATTGATTATCAGTGACGTCGGTTCCATCACCACAATAAACAATGAAATCTAAAACATAACCCGTCAGTACATCACACAAAACAAACATTTTTATCCCGAACCGGTGACAAATAATATGTATTTTTACGTGATTACACATCGCCCTAATTAGTATTATTATTTTGTAAATCGGAATCGATTTACACTGGAATGTCGTATTTTCCAATTTATTCGAATATCCGAGTTTGAAGGGCCGAGAAAATTCGTTTTACGCGGAAATATGTCGTAGTTTTATGAATTTACACCAAATATCTGAATTCAAAGGGTCGGCTGCGACGGAATTCGAACGCCAAATTTCAATTTACTACTTGGAATAATTCGTATTATTACGAATTTACTCTATAGATACCATGCGAATTTGAAGGGGCGACCATAGGAACTCGATTTTCGCCGTCTTTTTTTTTTTTTTCTTAAAATTTCGAATTACGTGGGAATTTGTTAATTCGAAATTTGATGTCCGCTGGATTTCGAATTAACGAGGTTCTACTATATCATGGAACCGTTTCCTACATTTAGCAGATTTTAAATAATGTAGTATGGCCATTTTCCGCATTGAATCAGGGCCATCATATGGTCTTTTATCTTTGCCACACAATTTTTTATTGATGCCTGAACACCAGATCCTAATTACGTAGGGCACAGTGAATCTTACAATCTTTTCGGTGAAGTTATTTTTATGCTTCTCACAATTAACCCAATCAAAACATACATATTTAAGAATAGTTTCTTTAATAATGCGCATAAGGTGTATATTTTCACAATTATTATTTAGTACATACTCGACGACGTAACGAATTTCCAAAGCGTTAAGTGTAAAATTTTTCGAAGGATTAAATTTCAGTGCGCGACGAATTTTGGGAGTTAATGAGTTCATGGTTATGGGATCATATGGATCACCTATACAAAATGATTTACATTCCGCACAACGTCGGAAACCTTTCCACACCTCTTTTAATGCTGCAACATAAGGGTCGGTACGGGATGTTTGTATGGAAAATGAATCCCTAATTTTCCCAAATTGGGCTTCAATGTCCGGTATTGTTACATTTGAAATTAAAGTGGAAGAGGTGGATTGAGCATTTCCAGAATCGTCAACATTAGACAGAAGAACGGGGGAATCATCGGCTTCACAATTATTGGTACCTGGCGAACATGCAGACATTGAATTACAAATCATAAGGGATTTATACACAACTGTAAATAAGGTAGCGGACGGTTTTCGGACACCGTGACTTCTAATAGATCTGAAAAAAATTTCCAATGGTTCTAGATTCAGGAAGCGACATTTTAATTTTTTAAAGCCGCAATCTTCCAAAAAATTCCACAATTTAGTAATGCCGTGGATGGAAAACATCCAATTAACTAATACAGGAGCTGATGTCCTAATGTTCGCGCCTGTTTTCTGATGGACAAATTTCATTGTGCTCATTATTTTCAATGACTCATTCCACAATTGAATGTGTGGGGAGTCCTTCGATAACGCCACACAATATTTATTCCCTTCTTTGGGATGTACTGATGTCCCATTGAAACTATCGAATAATGCACCAAAAAATTGCAAAACTCGTGCAGTATGCAATGGGTTTTTAGCAAAAACCTTTGGACGTAAATGATAAAGAGTTTCCAGTGAGGCTGACACTCTGTCACTAAAAACTTGTGAAGCAAGTTTAAAATTCATTTTATTAATTTTTCCCAGACTTATGTGCATGTCCGTTATTCCGCACATCCTCTTGATTGATTCGGCTGGTACCAAATTGTAGGCTGTCACTAGACTGTTCCAAGAAGCTAACTTTTTAATCCCGTCTTCATAAAAAATGATGTCTTTATCTAAAAGATTATTACGAACACACTTCAAAAGATGAGGTGCGTCAAACAAGGGAAAAATTATGTTATCATTTACCAGGAAGTATCCTCCCCTGTATTCTGTTTCATCGCTTAGGCATCTTGTTTGAGTGTCTTTAAGCAAGGCTTTAACCACCCTACAGTTAACAGTGCCTTGGTCGCACACAGTTGCAACTGGCTTGAGACCACATTCAAACAACTTACCTAAAACAGTTATAAGAATTTTTTTCAAGTCAAAAGAATTAGTTCCATTTTCTGAAAATGAAAAAAAAACTGGCTGCTTGTACGGATCGCTGAGGCCTTTAATCATTAGCACTAGAGCATGATCAGCAAAATTTTTTTTTCTTGTATTACCATTATCCTCAAACCCTTCAATGTTTCCGCTATATGAGTTGAAAGTAATACGAGGAAAAATTCTCATCTCATCAAACATTAAAACGCAGTATTTTTGGATATCTTCCATAGAATCTACCTTTTTTTCTAAACGGTCAAATAAATTTTGATTAATTCCCGGTTTAAGAGATACTGCAGCTAAATCTTTATTCATGGTCGAAGGCGAAGGTAATGTAAAAAGTTTGGCCAAGAATGGATAACATTTTGGTCCTCCGTTATATAAACCAATTGCCAAAGTTTTTTCCGCGTTACTATATATTTGACGTCTACGCTTTGCTGGTGGCAAAATGAATTTAGAGAGAATGGAATTTAAACTTGAAAAAGAATCTTCCAAGCAGGTTGCATCTCTATAACGAGTTGCAATAGCAATACGTTCGATTATAGTACAATTCTTCTTTCGTTGGACGTATTGTAGTAGACGCCTGCCCTCCTCAATTACTACATTCAGTTTCTGCTTCCTGAGAGTGAGGGCTTCAGCTGAGAGTGGCTGCTGAGTTGACCCAACGTAACTTAAAATGCTCTTCCTCTTACCTACAAAGAGACAATATTTTGGGTCAATGATTGTAACAAAAAATACCAAACAATGTATGAACCATAGACATATGAATATTAGTAGACCTGCCCTAAGTGATTAAAAGCGTATTATCCCCACTCCCCATACCGGTTCCATTGGAGCCGGCTGTGCTCGCGTATGGCCTCAAGTGAAATTTGAAAACGTGACGTCATCATTCTTGTGCGAACTATGGTCGAGGCATCATCGGTTCATTTTACGAAATAACACGGCAAAATGTTGACTTGTACTATGAAAACTTGTAAAAATAGATGTGAAAAAGAGAATAAACCCAATTGTCGTATTACATTCCATATATAAGCATTATTTTACTTTATTTTAAGCATATTCACATTGTATAATATGAATCAGTTGTTACTATCACATCGAGAAACGTCTGGACGCGAAACACAAAGCTGGTTGGTTGCTGGGAAGTAAATTATGAACATTTATAAAAGTGTCTTAACTAAATACTTAAACGAAATATTCGACTCTGAAAATAGAACCGAATTTTTTTGCCGAATTTGGACTTCGCAAATTTGTTCATAACGTGGCGAGTAATTTGCGCTCCCATGTAAAAATGTCTATTCATTCAAAAGCAGATTTTACTTTTAAGAAGTAAATGGTGATATTATAATGCGAGATGCCTATTTACTGTCAGATTGATTTATTGACGAATCACAGTCAGCCTTACGCCCTTCGTTCTTCAACAGTTGATTTTACCCCTCGCCATTATCTTCTCGTCTATTAATTCCTATGTCTGTGGTATGAACAAACAAAAAGCTAGAAATATGCTTACGCTTCGAACCATTGTTTTTTCGTGTGGCAACTGGATTACTGTTGCCGGGTCCTACAGGAACATTTATATCTGAAAAAAAAAAAAAATTATCTTAGTCCTTCAAGGAATTGACGAAAAGATCTACAAATAAGATGAATAAAAATAAGAAAATGGTTATTAGATTTAGGCAGAACGGTTGTAAAAATTTCAAAAAAATTATTTTCATAATTTATTATGGATACCTAGTTTTATCTACGCTTTTAATGCTTTTCTATTGAAATATTTTATTTTTTTAATTCATTTTGTATTCACGCCTGTATTGCAGCTTATCCTTGACGTATGTTGTACTATTCATCTTATTACATGTCTTGTGCACATATCCAATATCCTATCATATTATTTGGCCTAGTATGTTGCTTATAAGTTTTTCTGTATCAAATGTACAATAATAAAAAATAATTAAAATTAAAAAAAATGTAGAATACTATTGGGTGCTTTTAGTATTACTACGGCGACGGCATAAAAAACGTATGTTCCTTATGACAAAAATACTGCAGCTGTTTCTTACACTCTAAGTAATAATTAGACCAACAAAGTACATATGTCAGCTTCCTCCAAAGAAAATTATATCTCCTTCACATGCAGTGCTGTACTGTCACGCACAAAACCAGGGTTGGTATCCGACTGTAGTAATGTAGCAGTGTGGTACCTAGTAATAATTACGAGAGATTTTAGGAACTAAAATATTAAATACATATATCAATAGAGTAGAATAAAAACACTAAGGACGGGTTGTTTCGGAAAATTTGAACAATTCATCAAATTTCAACGTTCATTTTCGGGTTCTGTGAAAGACTTATTCAAGTTCTGTTTTTATATCATTGTAGGCTAGTTGTTTGACAAAACTGAAATAAAAACAGAACTTGAAAAAGTCTTTCACAGAACTTGAAAATGAACGTTGAAATTTGATGAATTGTTCAGTTTCTCCGAAACAACCCGTCCTAAGTATAGAATATTCTTGAGATGAGGGTGTAAAAAAATGTGATCGCCTGCATCTGGGTTAGGGGCCGTTCAAGTATTATGTAAGCACTATAGGGGGGCAGGGGGGTCCTTTGCTTTGCTTATTTTTGATGACATGGGGAGGTGGGGGGGTCGAGATAGTGATTACGTCAGCACTGCTCAGCAGTAGTTATTTTTTTTTACACATTGGCAACCCACACATTGTCTATGTTATGTCTACGTTTGATTCCCACAAATAATTAATACGTTTAGGTACTCGCTTAGAAGCGAATGGGGGAATCACCGCGCGCTACTCACTTGTCAAAATTTCTTCCATCAATCTATTGTTTCGTTTCAGTACGATTGACGATTTGACGTGTTGTAAGCAAATCAAAGCAAGTTAATATTTGTGTTACCGTTGATCCTCTTTCGCCAAAGTTGAATTGTTTATAAAACAGAATACATTAACGGAAAAATGCATACAGGTACAAATTTTTACGTAAGCGTGGGAGGGGGGGGTAAGAGCTTTGCTTACTTTTGGTGACAAGGGGGAAGAGGGGGTAAATAATTGTAATAAATCTGCTTACGTAATACTTGAACGGCCCCTTACAGGTAGACTGACAGTTTGTTAATTAAGGCTACTCCTCGACGCGTAACATTAGAAATGGGACGGAATCAAGCACTCCTTACGTAGATGGCGATAAACTTTAAATTCCTGCCTGTTCTGATTAATGCAAACAAAAACATCCCCAAAATGAATGTTTTGTTTTATTATGGAAGTTAAGACACAAATAATATTTAAATGTTTTCCTATCATAATCATAACTTAATTTGTCACATTTTTAATGGTAAACAAATGTTTACGAGACAAGGTTTTTACGCATAGCACCAAGGATAACATATTATTTTTAAGCAATAATTATTATTGCTTAAAAAAGTAAATTTTCGTTTGCTCAAAATCTTTAATCTACGAAAGCTCTTCATCGATTTTTTTATTTTATTTATTTCTATACATACATTACAGTGTCTACCAAATATTTACATTTGTATATGATACATAAATTTAGAACTGTTGTTAATATGGTGTTTTATGCTGGGTGTGAGGTAGGTTTGAGTAGGTGACACTGTGGTGGGTAATGTTATATGTTTCGTGAACACCTCACTGGGAGAACCTGTGCTGAGGTGTTTACGTGGTTATGATTAAATGGTACATGTATTTATGTGTATTGGTTAAATTTTCTTATACACGGTGTCCGGAAACTCGTAGTACAAGCGGGAAACTGGAGAATCTACACCACATGGGGAACCCAAAAAAACATAAAGTTTTTTGATTTGAGCATTTTCAAAAAAAAAAAAAACCAAAAAAATATATTTTTCTGCTATTTTAGGGTTAAAGTTTTTTCTGGTGTTTAGGGTTGAATAACAGATGTTTTAACCCTGCAGAGCAGAAATATTTTATGATTACACCGGGTTAAATGAAGGGTGATTTCAAAATAATGCTTCAAATCCGAGTTTCTTCATTTGTTTTACTTTCAAATAGTTTTAATTAGTTGGGTACTTTGATCTTCAGTAATAATTCATAAGAATTTGATTAAAAAAAAAAAAAAAAAAAATCAACTTCAAACTCGATTTACTCGATAACGAAAGCTCAAATAAAAAAAAAAAATACTACAAAATCGACTCCAAATGTGATGTAGATTCACCAGTTTCCCGCTTGTACTACGAGTTTCCGGACACCCTGTATAAGTGTAAGTTGGGATTTTAAATTATTTTTTTTAATGGTTATTGTTCATTGTTATTTAAAGAAAAGGGAAAAAATATTTATTTATATGCACATATATACATACACCCATGTATACATACATAAATACACATATTTGCATGCATACACACATATAAGTAAACACATGTATACATACATACATACACATTCATCCATGATTATGTTTGGTTTGGTGTTATAATGTTTTGTATAAAATGGATATCTTGTATTTTGATCAAGGCTGTAATCAGTTTTTTGTGAATGTTTGTGTTGATTGTGTGATTGCTTTGACATAACGTTACATTCGAATATGCATGTGTTTTGATTTACCTTTATTATATAGATGTCACCTGTGACAGGTAAAAACATGTTTTTTTTTTTTAAACAGCTCAATCTGTGGGACAAACATGCTTTTTTAGAAAAACAGCACCATCTGTTAGACGTAAAAGCAACACGCGCTATTGTTTCTCTATCTGTACCAACGGACTGAACTACAGCAACGTAGATCGGGGTACAGATAGTTATATACAATAAAATCATATATAAAAGGGTTTTTGAAGTAGGAGATTGCACTTATTTTTTGTAGCCCTTATTCTTTATTTTTTTCATGGCTTTTAATCAAGTTTTCACAAAGTTCAATTCAAGTAATATGATCAGGGCCGCCGAGAGGGCACGTTAGCCAAGTCCGAAACTTGGGGCCCGGGCCTAAGGGGGGCCCGGGACGGGGCCCGGATATTTTACTAAAAAATGCCAATGACACTAGGAACGGACGTGGGCCGGGCGCCCAGGCCCGCACGCTCCGTAGGCCCAACTGTCAGAGCGTGTTCACACACAGCACACAGCTATAATATTTTTTAATTTTTTTTCCGGTTAAGGAAAATATTCTAAGACATTCTGTATTATTATTATTATTTTTTTAATCGTATTTTTGAAACCCTGGGGATTTTTTGAAAATTTCAATCCGAAAAATCAGACCTTTTTTTATTAACCGGAAAGACGGGACATAATTTTATAGGTGAGAAAAAACAATGATTACATAGCCGAAAATCATTTAAAAAAAAAGAACGTTTTCCACACGAATGACACAGCAGAATAACGAGGCATACCAAAAATATTACATCTCATAAATATTTTTTTCCTTGATCCATCTTATTGATCACAAATCATTATAATGTACAACGTCTATATTAATAAATCCAATGTAATATACTAGTACTTGTAAATTATAATAATAATAAGAATATTATAAAATTTGATTTTGATAAAATCAGCACCATAACCTTTATACCTCTAAAACACGTACCGACATCTAAATTGTACGGGGTTCTCTTCACATATGTCAAAAATTCAAACCAAATGAAAAGTTCGCAGAGAACAAACAATAAATCTAGTGAACGAATTCAAAAATTCGCCTGAAATCAAAGTGATGCCATATAAAAAATTAAATCAGTGTGGAATTTTACAAAATTAATAGGAACATTTTCAGTAGACGGGACATTTTCATGTAGTGACGACACGAGCCCAAAAAATGGATTTATTTATTTAAAAATAAAAATATATGTACATTTCTACAAAATTTTACTAACATTTTCGTAATCTTAGTAAAAAGATCTATCCACACGATTTTTTCCAAGTCGTTATGAAATCCATGCATGTGGCCTATTGAATTGTAAATGGTGATGGCAATTTTTCTGGAAATTTTAGGCCGGATTCTTCCCAAAAAAGATATCTTTTTGCCAATTTTCTTTTGGGTATATTCGGCATGTCTATTGAAGTTTAGTTTGGAATCTAATATAACTCCTAAGTATTTGATTTCAGTAACATTTTCAATAATTTCACCATCAATTTTAATTTTGCTTTCACTGAATGTCTTCTTATTTCCAATCACCATACATTTTGTTTTTAATTTAAGCTTATTTATTTTTAGCCATCTTGATACATCATCTAGTTCATTATTTAAAATATTTATTAGTTCTTTATAGTTATCTCCAATTAAGTATATAAGTGTATCATCGGCAAATAGTCGTACTTTGCATTTTGAAAATATTTTCACCATGTCATTAATATAGACTTATAGAGTATGAACAATAGGGGTCCAAGGATCGATCACTGCGGTACTCCTAATTTATTTTCCATTGGTTTTGAAAATTGATTATTTATTTTTGTTACCTGTTTTCTGTCTTTCAAATATAATAATTTAATTTAGCCTCAAGATATCTTGATTAACGAAGAATGTGTAAATACACACAAACAAGAAACACAAGTATTTTATTTTGAGTATTCACCATAACTTTTTAAACATTTCCATTGAATAATTATGCTAAATTCGAATGATTGGTGTAATGGTATAAGAAAAGGTAATGAAGTAGTATTCCTAGCAGTAGCAGGTAAGCATGAACTTATTAATTGTTATCTCACCCCCCCCCCGGTAAGTTGTGGGGAGGTGGCCCGGTATGGTCTACTAGACTTGGGGCCCAGATTAGCTGTCGGCGGCCCTGAATATGATATGTAGGTATAAAATCCTAAAACAGATTTGACTCACAGAAATACCTCACTTCTATGTTACCCGTTTGTACCTACGCCTACAGAGTGTATGTTATAACTGACAACAAGGGCAAAACTCAAAATGTGCATTCTCCTTCGGATGTGCAGCATCATCGTTCTGTTCCACGCATCCGGATGAAGCCACCAGTCTCTTGAAACCGTTGGAAAACCCGTCTAACGGCAAAACGGCTTAAGTTTAGGGGCTGGGCAACACAATACTGTCGCATCCCTGATTGCAGTAGTGCCACCACCAGTGGTGTCCATTTTAAGGAGTTGTTTTCAAGCTTTAATTATTCACCTGTGTCCTCTTCAACATTTGGATAGTGAATGACCTACATTTGTCTTAAACTGCCCCTTTTATAGCCCAGGAAGATGACACAAGTTGTGACACCCGTAAAGAGTATATGGGCAACATATTTTTTAACGTCCCATACTAGGAAAATTTTATCATTCATGAAATGAAAATATTGTCTGATAAGAGGTTGTTAAATGTACTTTCAATTGATATCAATGTTGTTTGGGTTAGATGCATTGGCTCAGGAAACTTACACTGGAAACAAATTCGACAATATACGATTTTTGTGACGCCGAGTGTAGTTTCAGGATTGTAAATACATAAAACGATATTTTTGGGGAAGGCATCATCATATAACGTTGGACAAACAAAACATGAAACGTACATTCTTAAAAATATAAAGCTGCAGCTCTTTCTTGCACACTTACTAACAATAGTTGAAAATGAGACAAACGATGAACATATGTCTACATCCCCCAAAGGAAACATGAAATCATTATCATACATCTTTCTCACATTTATTAAAGAAATTAAACGCCATTGCCGTCACCGTAGGAATACTAAAAGCGCCCAATCCCTTTCAAGTAATAAAAACATATGTATACCTATATCTCCTAGGACTCTTTTGGAAGCAACAGCCACACCGTTGGGCCCTGGAATAAATAATTTAACACATTAACCAAATGACTTTTTAAATTATACTGAACAAGAGTCCCAACTGCTCCCAACCATCTGAAGATATTGAGACTATGCTGTCCCCAGTTAGGCTATGTGGTGAGGCTAAAGGTAAAGGAGAGGGGAAGGAGATGGGGAGAGAAAGGTAGGGGAGTACCTAGATATTCAGATCTGGTCGCCAAACACGGCTAAAGTCATTTGAAGCAATGTTTCAATTCGGAAAGGCGGACTTATACTAGGGCGATACTGATAGTATCTTCAACACTGGAACAAGTATACTGTATATTATTTTAATTTAATAAATTGTGAAATAACACAAATTAATCAAATAAAATTTACTTGTGCACGCCGGGATTTGAACCCGCGACCTTCGGATTGCTATTCGAGAGCCTTACCTTCGATCACAGACGCCGTAGAATCATAAAATTATTAATCCCTTTCAAGTAATTAAAATTATTGAATGAAACACTAGTATATATTGAATTATTTCGCGGGTAAGAGATAAGCCGCCATAGCTCAGTGGTCAGAGCTGTCGACCGGAAATCGAAAGGACGCGGGTTCAAGTCCCGTTGGCGTCATGTATCTTTTGTCAGGAGATTTTTCAATGTGGATGAGTGTTTCAGGCTAATAATTATTGCTTATAAAATAATTGTTACCCTTTGTGCTATGCATAAAAAATCTTGTCTTAAACATTAGTTTACCAAAAAAATAATAATTAATAAAAATATTATTCGCTTTTGAGTAATGTAAAACAAACGCGTACCTTCAAAACCTTTTAGGACCCTATTTCCAGCAACAACCACACCTCTAGACCTTGGGGAGGCATTACGTTCTGAAATAAATAATTTAACACATTAACCAAAGTGAACAAAACATAGAATACTACATATTCCCTTCCAAGTATTAAAAACAGATGTATACCTCCATCTTCTAAGACCCTTTTGGGAGCGATAACCACACCTCTGGACCCTGGGAAGAAATAAATAATTTAACAAATTAACCAAAGGTTGTGAACAAACCATAGAATAAATAGCATTCACTTTCAAGTAATCAAAACAGATGTATACCTCCATCTTCTAAGACCCTTTTGGTAGCAACACCCAAACCGCTGGGCCCTGGGAAGACATTATGCTCTGAAATAAATAATTAAACACATTAACCAAAGTTCGTGAACAAAACATAGAATATTATTATTCCATTTCAAATAACAAAAACAGATGTATACCTCTATCTTCTAGAACCCTTTTGTCACCAATAACCACACCGCTGGGCTCTGGGGAGACGTCAAGCTCTGAAATAAATAATTTAACACATTAACCAAAGTTCATGACCAAAACATAGAATATTATTCCATTTCAAATAATAAAAACAGATAAAGTTCACGAACAAAACATAGAATATAATTCCCTTTCAAGTAATAAAAACAGATGTATACCTCCATCTTCTAGAACCCTTTTGTCACCAATAACCACACCGCTGGGCTCTGGGGAGACGTCAAGCTCTGAAATAAATAATTTAACACATTAACCAAAGTTCATGACCAAAACATAGAATATTATTCCATTTCAAATAATAAAAACAGATAAAGTTCACGAACAAAACATAGAATATAATTCCCTTTCAAGTAATAAAAACAGATGTATACCTCCATCTTCTAGAACCCTTTTGTCACCAATAACCACACCGCTGGGCTCTGGGGAGACGTCAAGCTCTGAAATAAATAATTTAGCACATTATAATAATAATAATATTGGACAATTTTTATAGCGCCGCTTTTGTGAGTCATCACTTCAGGAAAGTTCATAAACAAAACATAGAATATTATTCTCTTCCAAGTAATATAAACAGATGTATACCTCCATCTTCTAGGACCCTTTTGTCAGCAATAATAACATCGCTGGGCTCTGGGAAGACATTGAGCTCTGAAATAAATAATTTAACACATTAACCCAAGTTCATGACCAAAACATAAAATATTATTCTCTTCCAAGTAATATAAACAGATGTATACCTCCATCTTCTAGGACCCTTTTGTCAGCAATGACCACACCGCTGGACCCTGGGAAGACGTCAAGCTCTGAAACAACAAAAAAATTAACCAATAAACAAAACACATTAACCAAAAATCATGATTTTTTATTTTTATTTCATTTTATTTATTTGGGAAAATCAACAGATTATTTACATATATAAGAATAAACTAAATAATAAAGATAAAATCCAATAACAGATTTTCACTTAAAATTATAATACTAATAAAAAATATTTTTAAAAAAACTAAGGGCTTTTTACCCGTGGCCTGAGAGTTTTAGAAAAAATACAATATTGTAAATAAAAAATAATAGAAGATGTAAGAACACAAATAAATAAAAATTTAAATTTAACTGATATACTAATAACTAATAATTTCAAAAATTTAAAGTTAACTGATATACTAATAACCAGCTAAAATTAAAAACATAATGTATTGTAAAATTTTAACACAGCAGCAATCAATAAAAGCACTACACAATAGCAATAATAACAATATAATAAATGTATACCTACAACTAAATTGAACACATGAGTATAAATTGGAAGGCAAGTAACTGGAAAGGATTCAAAGCAACAACATGATAACTTCCAGTAGAATATTTAAAATTATTTAATGTTAGTTATTACATATCTTTTAAAGGTTCTTAAATTACATGTGAATATGTCCATATCATTAAAATTCTTATTAAATACACTACAGGCTCTGAATATAAACGCATTTTGTCTGATATTAGTAGAACATTTATATAGATGAAAAAGTGATTTTTCTCTATTTCTAACGCTCGGGACTCTAAAATTAATTTCAGACAGAAGGGGAGAACAATCAATAAAGCCATTGATAATTTTATGGAGATATATTATATCTGCGGAGTCTCTTCTAGTTTTTAATGGCTTAAGTCCATAAAGGTCCATCAAGCTGTTTACGTCAAGGTTTGAATTTAATTTGAAATTTAAATGATCGACAAATTTTCTTTGGATGGCTTCAATGCGATTTATGTAAATATTATATTGAGGATTCCATATGGGAGAAGCGAATTCAAGATTACTGCGAACATAAGAAAAATACAATATTTTAAGTGGTATGATATTATTAAATTCTTTTCCAATACGGAATAAGAATCCTAGCATTCTAAGGGCTTTATTAACAATCATATCAATATGAGTCTCAAATGTAAGTTTACTGTCAAGTATAACACCTAGATCACGAATTTGTGTAACTTTTTTGAGTAGTTGGCCAGCTATATGATAATTATGGTCAAATTTTATTTTATTTCTAGTGAAGGTAATTACATAACATTTAGAAGTGTTCATGTTGAGACGATTGAGGATACAATAATCATTAAGCCTGTACAGATCTTCTTGTAGTTTAAAGCAGTCAATTATAGAATTAATAGGCAGGAATATTTTCACATCATCAGCGAAAAGTAGAACATTTTATAATGTCGTTGATGAAAATTGTAAACAGTAACAGTCCCAGGTGAGATCCTTGGGGCACACCTGAGGGTATATTTACAATCTCAGAGATGAAGCCATTTATTGTTACTCCCTGAGTGCGCCCATTAAGATAGGAGACTAACCATCTATATAAATCCCCATGAATTCCCAAAGCTAGTAATTTGGACAAAAGAAGACTGTGGTCAATTTTATCAAACGCTTTTGAGAAGTCTGTATAGATTACGTCAACTTGGATTTGATCATCCATTGATTTAGTAATATTTTCAATGAAAATAGCAAGATTAGATACAACCGATCTTTTTTTCATAAAGCCATGTTGGTTCACGAGTATTACAGACTCGATGCAGTTATATAGTTGTTCATGAACAATTTTTTCAAAATTTTTACTAAAGATTGGTAATTTAGATATCGGTCGATAGTTCTGGACATCATTTTTAGCCCCAGACTTAAAAATCTGTTGTGATGAGAGCACTCTTCCAACGATCAGGAAAGATACCTTCTTTCAATGAGGATTGAAAAAGCAATAATAGGGGCTTCGAGATTACCTATGATCAAAACATAGAATATTATTCCCTTTCAAGTAATATAATCAGATGTATACCTCCATCTTCTAGGACCCTTTTGTCAGCAATGACCACACCGCTGGACCCTGGGAAGACGTCAAGCTCTGAAACAAAAAAAATAACCAATAAACAAAACACATTAACCAAAATTCATGACCAAAACATAGAATATTATTCCCTTTCAAGTAATATAATCAGATGTATACCTCCATCTTCTAGGACCCTTTTGTCAGCAATGACCACACCACTGGACCCTGGGAAGACGTCAAGCTCTGAAACAAAAAAAAAATAACCAATAAACAAAACACATTAACCAAAATTCATGACCAAAACATAGAATATTATTCCCTTTCAAGTAATATAATCAGATGTATACCTCCATCTTCTAGGACCCTTTTGTCAGCAATAACCACACTGCTGGGAGCTGGGAAGACATTATGCACTGAAATAAATAATTTGACAAATTAACCAAAAGTTTGTGAACAAAACATAGAATATTATTCCCTTTCAAGTATGTAATGTAAAACAGGTTTATAACCTATCTTTATAACTTTGTAGGACCCTTTTACCAGCAATAGTTACACTGCTGTGCCCTGGGCACACATTATAGTCTGAAATCAATATATTCAACATGTTATGTTACAGTTTAGTAAAATACAGCAAAAGTTTTGACCTACACAGAGATCTATTCTTGTAGGTAGGCAGGTATTTAATATCATTATACTTAGAAATAGAGGGGGCGGCGATGGCGGCAGCCTACAGGTTACAATGGAAAGGTCAATGGAGAGGAGAGTTGCCCAAAAACAGTCACACGGAGATCGGAACAAGACTGAGGGCGATTAGTCCATCAGTTGGAATGAGGCGGGACGGCAAACAAGCTGAATACTTCTTCAGACAGCAGTTTAGAGTGACGTACTCCACAAGGGAAGAATCGGACATGGTTCCAGGCCCTACCCACAAACAGGAACTAATCTGGTTCATAGATGGTTCCAAGATGGAGGAGGGAACAGGGGCTGGGGTTTGTTCCAAGAGGGAACTTAGTATACCTGTAGGAACACATTGCACTGTATTTCAAGGTGAGATGGAGGCCATCTTAGCTTGTGCACAGGAGAACATACGTATAGGATACAGGAATAAGAACATAGGCATATGCTCTGATAGCTATGCAGCCCTAATGATACTGGAAAGTAACAGATGCGACTACAGACTGGTGATGGATGGCAAAACCATTCTCGAAGAACTTGCTACCATCAATAAAATAACCCTGATCTGGGTACCAGGACATAAACGATTTGAGGGCAATGAGCGAACTGATGGACTAGCAAGGAAAGGAGCGAGAGCACCACTTGCGGGATCCAAGCCGGCTGTAGGAGTAGCAGCTTACCACACTAAAATACATATTGAAAGGTGGGTCAAATCCTTGCACTGGGAGGAATGGGAAAGGGCACCCGGAATGAGGCAATCCAAAGTACTCATAAACGGACCAGACCCAAGGCGAACCAGACAACAACTCAATATGGACAGAAACTCACCGAGGGAACTGGTAGGACTACTAACGGGACACTGCCATCGCAGGAGGCACATACAGTTGTTGGGAGTGGAAAACACCAACAGATGCAGGAAATGTGAAGAGGATGAAGAGACTCCAATTCATCATTTCTTTAAAACGTATGAAGGAGATGTATGATAATGATTGTATTTTTCCTATGGAAGCAGACATTGTGATAAAGAATGTATGTTT
Organism: Hesperophylax consimilis; assembly: GCF_061612785.1. Taxonomy (NCBI): domain Eukaryota; kingdom Metazoa; phylum Arthropoda; class Insecta; order Trichoptera; family Limnephilidae; genus Hesperophylax; species Hesperophylax consimilis. The sequence continues at coordinate 25,351,241 of NC_142856.1, read as the reverse complement.
TATGCTTTTTTTGTGCCGTTGCCATGCCGCCCTGTGGGAATATTAAAAGCACCCAATTATACCTTCTTTGATGTAATTGTGGTCTGTAACGGCATCACAATACGTACAGGAGGATCCTGGAGGAAAACGGATAAGGTTGAAAAAAGAAAATAAATACAATTATTGGTCAACAATCGGTACAGGTTACACATTAGGAACATTGGAAGAACAAACAAAGAGAGATTCACACCCCTATTTTCAATTGGTGGATTTTCGGACAAGAATCAACAACATTTTGGTCCTTCTTATGTACAGCAAGTGCCAAAGACTTATCTGTGCTACTTAATGTCGACCTTTTTTTTTGATACGGGCTAAGCTTTCGTTGTGACAAAATTAATCTAGAAAGAACAGGATTTAAACTTATTAAAAACAATCTTTTAAGTTTTAACCTTTGAAACACTAGACCCTTTTTGAGGGAAAACAAAAATGAACTCTCAAGTGTTTCAAGTGCAAGCGATTCTGCTTATCCTTATCTGATATAAATTTATCCGCTTTCTCATGGCATACATGTTTAAATCGCATATCAAAAAATTCCAGCAAGGGCGAAAATCCAATGCTAGTAGCGGATGAACGATTTGTAGGCCGGAAAAAATTCTTATCACTGGTGCACGAACGGTTTTCCAGAGATTAATAATTAAATTATATTATTCCTTCCAAGTAATTATAAAACACATGTATACCTGTATTGTCTTCTAGGACCCCTTTGGCAGCAACAACCCATCCCAAATACACTTACTATGTCAATAATATAGAGCGCATACAAAATAAAATTATTAAGTACCTAGGTTATAAATACAACAATAATTATATCTGCACTCTCCAATCCCTGAAATCCAGGCGAACGGTAGCTGACATGACATTTCTCCATAAAATAATACACAACGAAATAGACTGCTCAGAACTTCTATCCCAAATAAATTTTAACACCCCATCTAAAAGAACTCGACACACCAACCTTTTTTACACAACTAGTAATAATACAAACGCTGCAGCCAATTCCCCTATTTCTCGCATCCTTCAAACATTCAACTCAATTCAAACTAGCACAAGTACCGATATATTTTTTGATTCTCTCCCTCTATTTAAGAAAAACTTTTTTAGCACACTAAATTCGCCAACATAACACATACAACCACACACAGACACACACGCACACGTACACACACACAAACACTCACACACACCTCTCTCCTTCCCCAGCACACTAATTAACTTAACTTAAAAATGTAACTCAACCGTAAATGTATAATATACCTCCTATGTATATATGTCAGCGACATGTCATTGGTACCAATTATTATACTAACTTTTATAACTTTGTAACTACTGTCATCCATGTAATTATGTACTGTTTGTTTCTGCAATAAACAAAAATAAAATAAATTAGGTCGTGGTAAGATTCTTGGTTCTGAAATAAATAATACAGGGTTTTCCAATAAGAGGTGTTATTTTGTATAGCCCGCTATTTCGGTAGATGTTACTTTTGAAATTGTCATTTTTTGACATTTGACAAGTAGAAACTACGCCATTAATAAAAATGGAACAATACACGCTTCAACAACTTGAGTGATGAGGCCCATTTCCACCTCGGTGACTTCGTCAACAAGCAAAATTGTCGCATCTGGGGCTCGGAAAACCCAAGAGTTATTGTTGAAAAGCCTCTCTATCCTCAACGGGTGACTGTTTGGTGCGGTTTATGGTCCGGCGGAGTCATTGGACCTTACTTTTTCGAAAATGAGGCTGGAGCAACAGTTACGGTGAATGGATTGCGCTATCGAGAGATGATTAATGATTTTTTATGGCCGGAATTGGATGGTATTGATCTGGACAACGTTTACTTTCAACAAGACGGCGCTACGTGCCACACAAGCAACGAAACCATTGATCTTTTACGGTTGAATATATATTTAGTTTGAGAACAAATCATAGAATATTATTCCCTTTGGAGGTTCTGGTGGCGAGAATACTAGATCTAAAAGTTATTCAAGTTATCCAGTAGGATTTGCAATAATTTCCACCATGACTTTGAAGAGCTTCATGTTATCAGCAAACAGCAGTATTTCTACATTTAAAAAAAATATATATATATATATATATTTTACACACTTTACAAACATAAGGCAAAAAAATCCTGATAAACTGCTTTTTGGCAGTTTGTCTAACGGGTTCTTTACATTATAAATCTTATTATAGTAGGTTTACAGTTACATTTTTACAACTATATCTATAAAACAAAAAAATAAAATTTTACTGAAATATAGCAAAAGAAAATTATGAAAAAATTAAATAACAATTTTAAGTCTTTAGAATAATATATCATTGTAAACTAAAACAAATGAATTCTTTCAGTGCGCCAAGTCTTCAGTAAGTTCACCAATTGTTTGTTTTGGGCACAGTTTTTAATTTCAGCAGGTAACATATTAAAACAACTGGGAATCATCTAGTACGTTCTTTGTCCATATTTATTTGTATGCTTAGGTATAATAAGTCCTTCATTAAAGTTAAAACGAGTACAGCTAGTTTAAAAATAAAAAGATCGATAAAAATACAATTAGGTACGTACGTACCTAATGTTATCGTTTCAGACCGTTAAACACTTACGCATAGGTAAAAACAAGGATTTCTCTCATACACGCTGTGTCAAATAAGCACCGAGAACGCACTCGGCCTAACAAACGTGAAGTTCCTTCAGACCATTTAGCCTATCGCGAATACTTGGTGAATGACACCTTCAAAAGTAATTTTTTCGGCCTTTGAAACAATCTAGCCATGCAAACAAAAAAAGAGAATTTGTTAAACTAACTAATAACTTCTTCTTCCTTTTTAGATATTGGAAAGATTGAAGTTAGTCAATATGCTTCTTTTTAACCGATTTCTTCTCTAATTATTACTGAATAATAATTATTATTTTTCCAAAAAAAAATAAGGAAATGACGGATCAGTCATATACAGGGTGTATGGGCACGTACCCGACAAACTTTAACCAGCTATTCCTCAGCACATTTGGAGTAAAAAATGTTATGGGCGCTTTGCTGTCCGGTAACATTTTTTTCCTTTAAAAACAAAAAAATAAATAAAAAAAATCCACCCTCCGTCACTGTCATTTGCATTGTTTCTCGCGTTCAACAGCTGTTATTAGCAAGTGTGTCAAAAAGTGTCCTCGCTCTTTCGTACACACTAAATAATAATAGTTAAAAATGAGACGAATGGTGCCGTGCCATTTCGTTGTGATTGTAAAAGCGCGCCAACGTAGGTACGTACGTACATTATTCAACGAAATTCGAACAAAATATTGCCAGACGGGTTTTCAAACTTTGACAAAGGATAAAACATTGGTGACATGTGGTGAAAATATGAATAATAAATTTTTTATTTTAAAAAAATGTTACCGGGCAGCAAAGTGCCCTTAACATTTTTTACTCCAAATGTGCTAAGGAATAGGTGGTTAAAGTTTGTCGGGTACGTGCCAATACACCCTGTATACAAGTTATTAGTTATACAAAAAATATGTATAGTTCCGTAGTTAAAAGCTGTTATAACAAACTGGCGCTCATAAAAAAATTAGATAAGTTGATCAAACTTTAATAAATAAGGTAGCTTCATGTTCAAATCTATTCACTGTAAAGCGCCCTTGTGGAGATTTCAACAACGCCGCAATAAAAACTACTATTATTCATCCATTCATACTACTATTCCACTAATTTCACCCCAAATGTGGATTAACAACCCTAAATAATAAATAGCAAAAAATTTTTCGATAGACTAATTCCGCCTCACGTTTAGTACACAAAAAACTGCGCTTGGTTTCAACATAATTACCACAAGAACTATGTCGGGGAGATGGCAAAAGATGCATTTAATTTCAATATTTCTCAATCAAAGTTAATTTTGAAAATACGCTTAAATTGTTAAAAAAACCAAATTAACAATCTATTTACACATGATTTTTTTTAAATTTTTTTATTTAGTTATAAAAAATTACATTTTCATATCTAGTAAAAACCTTTTAACAACTTATTTCTATGACATTAAGGACACTTTACAATACATCTAAAACTTACTCTTTATAGTATTTAGGTATAACCCACGAAACGCAGCACGGCTTTTAGCTTCTTTAACATCTGTCGGTAGTTCATTAAACATATAAATCCTTTAAAATAGAGATTATTTAGGGTTTATTATTTTGTTTACTTAAGCCTCGAATAATTGAACTTCTAAATCTAAGATTTCTAAATCTTGATTGCATATTAAAGATATAGATGATAAAACAAGGAGCATAAAGTATCAAGAGAGTGAAAAATAATTGTCCATCATTTGGTAATGTTATATCTGCGTTACTATGCAGATTTTGGAATTGGGAACTCTAAAAAGTAAAAGATTCTACTTATAATTGTGTTTATTTACGTACAATAAATAGGTCTGGATTTAGCTACACTGTTCATTACCCGAGGGTTGGTAATTCTCTGGTTCGAGAAGCTTGTTGCCTGTCACTATAACCTCACAAGCATCTGTTACACTCTAGCGACATCTGACGGAATCTGGAGTAAGCTTTATGACTAGCGCCATCTATCGCTTAAATACTCAACCTTAATACATACATCACAGGTAATGGCATATGAAAGCTAATTTTAGACGTGTTTGATGGCTGTTTACTATTACGTTATCAAATCTGTAGTATCGTACCCGCGTCTACCCCAAGTAGACAGTAGAATGCGCAGGTGGTTTGTGGCGGCCGATTTTGTTTAGAGTACCAAAAATACCTAACTGCAGGGAATACAAAGTTTTAAACAGCAGCCAAAACCTTAAGTTTGTGAACAAACTGTAGAATATTATTCAAGTAATGTAAAACATGTGTTACCTCTAGAAACTTGTACCCTTGGCAAACTGCTGGGCCCTGGGAAGACATTGCGCTCTGAAATAAAAATATTGGTTAAATCATATGAATAAAATGAATAAGATAGGTCGATACAATATAGAAGACAATTATACCTTGTAAGACGTAATCATGTTCTCGGATGGGATCAAAATAAGTACTGTTGAATCCTGGCGGCACACGGTTACGATCTGAAAATGAAAATAGGTTCAATTCCGAGGTGAAGTTAAGGATATTAGAAACATTGAAGGAACAAACAACGATAGAGCACATACGCAGAAAATAAGGACACGCTTAATACGCACATTTTCTTAAAAAATTCTTTTAAGTAGTTAGATGATGAATTAGTAAGGTGATTTGGGTAAATCCAGATATAGGGGAAAGATCGTCAGATGCGAATTCGCGGCTCCCTAGCAACATATAATATGCGCCAATTACCTCTAAAGGAGTGCTATTTCATTGTGCTTAGCAACTCCTTCAGGCGGCTTGAAGCAGCCAAAGGGTTAGGTTTTCTGGTGCGTTTTATAAACAATTCAAATTTCTCATGAAATTGTGAGATATTATACCGGTATACTAATATTGTTATTTTTTATTATGGAAACAAACAGTACATGATTTACAGTGATGAAACAATATATAGGAATAAGATACTTCATTTTGGGTACCTGTGATATGTTTCCTTGTAATGTCTGCTAAGTGGTATGTTTATTCCTTACCAGGTGATCTGTGTAGTATATTGGTGTGTGTGTGTAATGTATTTGTGAGTGTTTATGTGTGTGTGTCTGTATGTATGCGCATTGAACAGTTTATATTATTGACATAATGCCACATTTGAATTTGGGCAGTGAATCTGATAAAATGTCAATTTTTGAGTTTAGGCATGTATTATAATTTAGAGTATGAAGAGCACGGTTAATTGGCAAATTATACGCAGCATTTGTTTTATAATTAAGCGAAAGCTAATATTATAAATGGCCTGTATTTGTTGTATAGATAAACAATTAAAGTATGACAGTGGCTAATTTGACAAATGAGTAAGATCGAAATACTTGTTTTTAGTAAATCTTATGTATAAATGCGGTTTTCTTGTCTTTCTCTTAGTCTTGCACCACAAATGTTTCACGTTTTGTGGTAGCCCACTTCTTCGGAGTACATGATACAACAACGTTATGCGATATTGGGAAATGAAGAAAGTTACCTTAGAGCTTTCAATCGCGTACCATTGGTTTATCAAATGGGATATTGTTCTTCCAAAGGGTCAACAAACCGTGTTGATTTCAATATTTCTTTTTATCTCTAGATGTCACTCATAAGTACATCAATTAAATTTTAAAAAAAACATAAAACACCCTTTTACTATCTGATGTCTGTAGCTGTCTTGAAAATTATTATTATTTAAATGAAATGATGTTTATTTATTTTGTTACTTGTTACAATTATGTTTATTCAAAAGTTGAGATATTAGGTAATTTTTAATTTCCACCATCTATCTGTATGTCTATACACCTATCTAATAGTTGGCTTAATGTTTAGCTGGCGTGCCGCTAGATGAAAGGGCATTTCAATTTTAAGCCCGCCCCAAAGGTCCCCGCACTTCATACGTCACCGCAAGCTGGCGACAAAAGTCTTGTAGGAAATGTTCATACGACCACCTCCTATCCCTTCTTTCCTCCATGGGTTTAATCTATCTATATAAATAAAAATGTATTGTTCGTTTGTTCAAAATCATAAATCTTCAAAAGTTCTTCATCGATTGCTTGAAAATTTTGACAAAGCTAGACAAACAAAGCATTTATTTATTTAAACGCCATAAAATGGCTTTTACAATAGAGTGATACATCAGATTATAAGCATTAGTGGTACACAGGAGAATATTAGTAATAAATTACAGAATAAGAAATGTATACACAAAAATACTATTGCAAATACTACAGTTGTTAACTCTAGATAACTAATCGTTCGTCGAGGCGACGACGCGCTACTCGCCGAAATTCAAAATCAACTACTTCCCGACCTTGATTCTTTCATTACCTTCCTAATTTGAGTAAACAGTGCAGCACGTGACGCGATTGCGGCCACACGCATTCTAGAACATGCCCTATGACCATCTCGTCGTCCGCTGGACGAAAGTTTAGTTATAACAACAATTTTATTGTTAAGGTACGTACATTCATATATTGTCAAGATTGAGGATATTCTTGGCGAATCTTCTACAGTAGAAGCTCCGGTTCCATCTACGTCAAACATGCGTATAATTAGCTACCTGTGTCCATCCAAGGCCCAGAGGATGACCAAACACCGTTGCACCAGATGTAGAGGGGCTATTTGTGGTCCACATAATGTTGACATGTGTGGTCACTGTGTAGACTGATATTTTGATATTAATTTGTTTATTATAAACCTTACTTTTGTGCCATGTAACAAGTTCCTATCTCAATTAGTGATGTATAAATTCCCGGGAATTTATTTCTGGGGAATATTCCCCTGGACGGAGAATTTTGATTTTAATAACATAATGCCTCAAAAAGAATAATATTTATTGAATAAAAAATAAAATATACACACATATGGTACATATAGAGCAGGATAGATCCATAAAAACTATTCCCATATATATAGGAATAGGATCCAAGAGAAAAATAACAAAAAAACACCGATCAAAATTATTTTAAAGTGAGTAGTATCTCTATATAATTGTATACTGTACAGTATTAGTAGCCTATATACACTTTATGCTAGTAAACGGTACATATAAAAAATCAATCGTAAAACTGTAAAAATGACACAACTTCACAGATCGTTACTGTTCATCTGATGATACCGATTGGACACTGACACTATCAACTTCGCTTCCACTTTCACCTTCATATTCTTCTTCTTCATCCGACCCGGACGAAGTTGTTGCCGATTCAGGATTATCTACGTTTTCTTCTACCTCAGCATAGTCAATTGGATGTTTGCGTTTGCGAGTACCAGATAGGTTTGAAACGTTATGATGCGAAGCAATCTGATCATCCGTGGAAGAAAGGGTTTTCTTGGGAGCAACTTGAGAGCCTCTTTCAGAGGAAAGAAGTTTCCAATTGTGTGCCACAAATGTTATTTTCCCTGTTCTTTGAGTTGTTAGACGATTCCTCCGTGTTGTATGAATGCGACTAAACGTGCTAAAAGATCTCTCAGTAGCTGCTGAAGTAATGGGAGCAGTCAATATTCTTATGGCAACCTGTGACAAATCAGAACATCCGCATATCCCCTTCCACCAGGTCACTAGCGTGATTTTATCGACACACTTCCATAGGAATGCCTTGCTCCATGATTCTTCTCTAGCCTTATAATAAGGAAATTGAGTCCATTTTTTTTATTTTTTTTTATCAATGTTCGCATTCAAACTTAAATACTGGTATTTTTTTTTTTTTTTAAAGTTTGTTTTCATAATTAAATTAATTCTCAAAGTTTAAATTTTATCAAGCCCGCCAAAACGAGCGGAATCCGAGCGGTAAGAGGCGGGGTGTGGTGTGACGTCATTCGAACTGTGAAAACCACGTCGCATAAGCATTTTGTATGGAAAAATTTGTAATTCTTCAACAAGGAATTCCAGTAATTTTTTTACCAATGTTAACCGTCTATTAGAATTGATGTTATTAAAAAAAAAGAAAATTGATTAAGATTTCATAGTTAAATTAATATTTTAAGTTAGAATATTTGCTTTTCTCGCCCTGTACGGTACTTGTACGGTATTGCCGTCGCTACTTGTTGACGTTCCCCGCGCGAATTCAGGACCACCGCGCAGAAAAGTAAAGACCAAAAGTAAAATAACGGTTTACAGCCCAGTTCACTGTGAGACTTTTCTGGGCGGCCGGCGGCCTGAAGTGTATCACATGCTATGTGACATGTATAATAATAAAAACTTCTAAGTTATGCAATAAACAACATATTATTATAAAGCACTATACGAATATGTATCTTTAGAAATCCATTTCATATAATAATAACAACAAATACGTACATATATTTGACAAACCCAAATAAACCTTTGGCCTATACACCTCTCTCATCTAAACCGACCATCTCTCATGTAATAGAAAGAGATGCACCATAGGTGATCCGTTGTACGTACAAGTCACGACACATGTGACGTCAGAATTCTTTCGACCAATCGTGGAGCGTATACAGTCTATTGCTATTGAATGCTTTTTCAAGAATGTTTAACTAATTCTAAGAATAATAATATAGAAATATATTTATATATTTAGAATCGATATTTTTTGATCTACATGAACATATTTTTTATAAGTCAAAATATTTTTTACTCAACTTCCTTATTGGCTAAATCAACAAAAACATTTGCACTATCAACAGTCTCCATATGACTTGCTACTTGGTCAATGAATTCAAGTGCTTCAAGTTGCTGTGCGTGGCTTAGCAGATGTCCTTAGGAACCTGGATCTAGTAGGGCAGCAGCCAGATGTATTGGAGCAATAGCAAATTCTTTGCGCTGCGCCGCCTTTTCCAGTATTTGCTTCTCTTTGGCATGTGACAGTAGAGACGCTGAAAGAGTTTTAATAGACTGCTCTCAATATCCTCAAAAGCATACAATGCTTTGTGTGTTAGTGGATCGTCTCCCTCTAGCTGTGTAATCCAGGAAACAATCGGTCGCAGAATATCGGCTAATGATGTCACTCTTGTCCGGTAAACATCATCGTCCAACAGGCTGTTCTTCATATCACGAGGTAAATATGAGGCAGCTTCGTTTACTGCAAATGTTTGCAGGCTTACTTTACATGCTAACACTCAATAAAGCATCCAAGAGAAGTGTAGAAACCATTTTATTAAAAATAAAATAAATTCCCCGTTTTCGGGAATTTATTTCAGGTCGGGGAATATTCCCGGGTCTACATCACTAATCTCAATTAAATATTTTTGATTTATTTCTAGTGTTTTATTGCGTAGTCCACTCGACGAAAGTGTAGTTACAATGAAACAATGAAAACAGTTTAGTTATCTAGGGTTAATAGAAGTGCAGTGAGACAATACATAAATTAAAATAAATATCTACTAGTGTAGTAATAGTTGATAAAACGTTAAAAAAATAAAAATAAAAATAAATTATTAATTATAAAACCCATTGTATAAAACGCATTCTGACAATATTGAAAGGGTACAGCACAAATTTCTAAGATTTATTAACTTTAAACTGAATATTCCAATTCAAAATATTAACTATTTTCTTTTGATGAAACAACTTAACCTAATAACGCTATCAGATAGGCGGATCATCTCTGACCTTGTACTTTTAACCCTTAAATGCATACTGTTGCAAAACTGCAACTTAGGCCAGCGCCACACTTGACGGAAATTCCGTCGCGTAACTTCCGCGGGAGTCAATCCGTTACCATACGTTGCAGCCACACTGAATATTCAGTGGCGGATTATCGAGTCGACTCTATTTTGCACTTCGATAATAAATCGTTCAGTGTCGAACATCCTGTGCGTGCGTCGTCGCCGCGTGTTATCCGCCAAATGTGGCGCAATGCATACAAATACTTGGAAGATCGGTGCGCGGAGGACGGAGCAGACGCGAGAGTCGGCGGTCCGCCACGGAGCGACCGATCGTCCGCGACGGAACGACCGATCTTCCGCGTACTGTGCCCGCTATTTGTAATTTATATGCAATTACATGTATTGGCGTTCCGTCGCGAAAGATCCGCGACGGAATTTCCGTCAAGTGTGGCGCTGGCCATACCGTTCAAACCGCCTTTAACTCTTTGGTGTATACTTAATGCATGCAGTTTTAGAATTATCAAGTTCACGGTAATATATTTTATCGAGTGGCATCACCTTTTTTTTCTTTCGCGAATGTCAAATGTCACTTTTTCTTTAACAAAATGAAGATTCTTGGTTGAAAATTGGTTGGAAGTTAGAATTACAGTTTTGTTTTGCTGTTATTATTTTGATTTTCTTAGGTAAGTAGATACAATAATACAATACTTATATGTAATAACTCGTATTTTTCCGGTACACTTATTAGTTTTGAGAAATTTTTTTTATTTTTTTTTCATACATAAATTATTCATATTAATTTTTATTAAATACATGGTGTTGTAAACCTGCAACATTTTTTTTTTTATCAAATATCATTAAAAAATTACAAAAAAATAAAATTCTTTATATTTCCTTGCATATGCATGTAAATATCTATAAAATATTTTTTTTTCCAGAAAAATAAATAAATCATGCATTTAAGGGTTAAATAAAATTATTAATAATTCCATTGACAACCCTGAAATTCTCCCCAAAATAAAATTTTACGTACCGACTAGAAATACGAGGCAAAGTGCTACATTTTTCTGTGACAATTTTAAAACCAACTATGAAGCTCATACACCTATAAATAGACTACATCATTTTGGCAATAAATTTGGGAATATTGTAGACATGCTTAAAGATTCCGTATTAGTTATAAAACGAAATCTTTTTAATCATTTTACTGAGATGTATGAATTCACAACTCTGTAGTGAATACACTTTTGTTTTTATATGTACAGGGTGTCCGGAAACTCGTAGTATAAGCAAGAAACTTGTGAATCTACATCACATTTGGAGTCGATTTTGTAGTATATATTTTTTTTATTTGAGCTTTCGTTATCGAGTAAATCGAGTTAGAAGTTGATTTTTTTATTATTTTTTTTTTTTTTTTAATCAAATTCTTATAAATTATTACTGAAGATCAAAGTACCCAACTAATTAAAACTATTTGAAAGTAAAACAAATGAAGAAACTCGGATTTGAAGCATTATTTTGAAATCACCCTTCATTTAATCCGGTGTAATCATAAAATATTTCTGCTCTGCAGGGTTAAAACATCTGTTGTTCAACCCTAGACACCAGAAAAAACTTTAACCCTAAAATAGCCGAAAAATATATATTTTTTTTTTTGTGAAAATGCTCAAATCAAAAAACTTTATGTTTATTTGGGTTCCCCATGTGGTGTAGATTCTCCAGTTTCCCGCTTGTACTACGAGTTTCCGGACACCGTGTATAATATGTTCCTTAATACATATTTAGCTTTCCGTAATCTACACTATTAATTTGAATTTACCTTAATTTGATCAAAAATCATAATTTATTGTACACTATGTAACACAACTGTATTACTTGTTAACTACTTTTGTAAAAGCCCATTAGGGCGTAAATAAATAAATAAATAAATACTAGGTTTGTATAAGACCTGACACATATCGAGGTATGAGGTGTTTATGATAATGGATAATAATTAATATAAAATAAATTCTATGGTATGGAATGTTATAATAATAGAGGATATTTTGTGAACGTTTTTTTTTGTTTTATATAACAGAATAGAAATATATTTAAAAAAAGTGACTTGTTAACATATATAATCTAGCAAAATATTATAAAGAGTAATTAGTAGTGAGTTTATTGTTACCTTCAAAATTAATTCTACTTGCATTTGAAAACATGCATGTTTTTATATGCTTATATTATACATATAGATGTCTCGTGTGACAGGTAAAAAGCTTTTTTTTTTAAAACAGCACCATCTGTTGGATAAATATGCTTCTTTTAAATAGCGCCATCTGTTGGACGTAAAAGCAACACGCGATATTGTTTCTCTATCTGCATAGGCAGACTAAGCAACCCGTAGCGGGGCAAAGCTAGTTAAAACATAAATAAAAAACTATTTAAAATTATTATGTCAAACATGGCGTGAAGAAAAGGCGCCAAATTATCCGCTTTTGTTCTACGAAATAAAGCTACTAAAATGCATTATTTTCTATTTTCGCAAACTGAAATACTTACTTCTCATTGGTATCTAACTGATACACAGTGTTTTTTCTATTAAAAATGCGTATTAACTGCGTCCCTATCTTCTGTATATTTACCAGAAAGAGGAGATTCTCACCTGTATTTTTCTTACATTTACGGGTCCTGTTTTCAATATCTTGTGGTCGAGATAAATCCGGATATTGCCCGATGTCTGGAAGATTAAGGGTCGGCAACGCGTAACTTCTTAAAGAGCCTTTCGTCCTTTTGCATTCTTTTTCAAAATGAGATCCACAAACTGATCCGTATGTTGCCAATATCGGGAATTCAATATATTCCAGCCTGCCAACTATCCGCGACCATTCCCGAAACCGACTATCCTTACCACTTACGGAGCTCGGAAACCTATGTCTAGTTGAATTGACATCTGTACAGCCTTTCACGCTACACCGAACTTTAGGCAACGGCCCAGGCATTTTTACAGGCAGATTTTCAAAATATTTACGTTGGGACCGTTGATAAATATAGAACTCAATAGATCAATAACTCCGTGCTTTTTGTATGAAAATGAAACGTAGGAAAAGATCACGATAAGTCGTCCGGTATCAAACCATAGATATGCCATTATTTAGACACATGGGCGTTCAACTATTCTACGTCACACACTAGTGATGGGCATGATCGAAATATTTTTACCGGAACATCAAAAGAATCGAGTGATTAATCGATTTAATCGCTCGGAGTTCAGCTGGACACAGACAGTCCGAGACAACCGTTTGGAAACGTAATCGAACAAGGAATCGATTCTGTCAAAAATCACCACACAGTCCGAGACAATCGTTTTGAAAATCATTCGAAACCACAGCCGTCACGTCATTGGTCAGAATTCACTCGAAAACTTAATTCGATTCCCAACTCCGAGAAACGTCAAAAAATTCTCGAATTGCTTGACAAACGAGACCGTAGAATGAGATATTATTCCCGTGGTACATTGTTTTACGCACTACCCATTTTGATTTGATATCCACTGGGAGCTGGAATTACGCAATTATTCTATGCTTATTGGCAAATGTTTTATTAGGATATTATCTAACTCATCAAAGAAGCTACGACTCCGTGAACAATTCATTCTTATTTTAGGTTGAGATTTACGACGCTCGTGCGTTTAGTGTGTGTAAAAAATGGCATTCTGACTTATAGTAAATTGGGAAGGTTATTAATAAATATGAATTGACCATTTTTGTAGTGCGGTTTTTGTAAAAAATCACATAGAGGGCGCTACATAAAGAATCTTAAGGTTGAATGTATTTTAAGGTTTTGTTTGTATTTAATGTAAAAGATGCATCGGCCGATGTATAAATATGATAATCGGTTTTATTATAATTTCAAACCTCCACTAGGTATATTCAAGTATACAGTATTTCCTTATAGTTAAAAGTAGGTAAGAAACATATTTGTATTATTTTATTAAACTGAATACTTTAGATGTAGAAATTATAAATTTAACGACATATGAAACGCATTAAAATTCGTAGTCATTCACTTCATAATATTAATATTACGATCATTACGTTGCTATCTGCAAGTTAACAATAAACATCATTGCCAGTATAAAAACACAGGTTTAGCACATTTTTGCAAATGCAGTATGTACAATTAAACAATTAAACGCTGAAGAATTACACGTTGAACAATTAAATCGATTAATCATTCGATTCTTTTGGTGTTTCGATAAAAATGTTTCGATCCTGCCCATCACTAACAGTGACAGATGATTTCATGATTGTGATCTATGGTTATGTTCAAGGAGCTGCCATTATTTGATGATTTAGTACTGTCTCAAAATATTATTTTTTCTCTAATGGCAACTACTTGTATGAAATCGAAAGTATGAAAATAATGATGTGATATCGGGATTGGTATGAAAAAAAGCATGGTGCAAAGCAGTTATTAGCCATGTTCAAATAAAAATTCTCAGTTATGATCGTTCTTTTTAATTTATTATTGTGATTAATTATCATGTTCTTAATCATCATGTAATGAAAATGAGTTATCCGGTCACCCAAATTGTGTCCTGTAGGGGGTTACCGGCGAGCGCTTCGCCACAGACAAAAAAGTCACAGTTTTTTTTTCAATTTCTACCGCAACAGCGTTTTTATCCCGATTAGTGCATCGGCTGTATATAAAATACCGTTGTTTCGTTGAATCACAAACGTCGACATTACTAAACGTTCCACCAGTGGTGGTGTGTTTGGGGAGAAGTCCTCACATCTGGGGATTTTGAATTTCAAAGGGAGAAAAGTTAGAAATTTGGGAGATTGTGAGGATGAAGATTTAATTTAATCATGCATTTTGTTCAGTGGCCATCTGTATGCCATCTGTGAGCGATATGGTAAAAGCTGATGTGAAGAAACGTAGTTTGTCTGGAATGGCTTGTGTTTATGAAATATTGTATGTTGGTAAGGGGATTTCTAATGTTTTCGCAAACTTATGTAGCTTATGTAATTATCTAGCTATTGCCCGGTAAATCAGTATTGTTGGTTATGGTTTATCTAGGTTTATTTTGCCAGGGCTCCTACCAGAGAGTTACTTGACTTAAGTAAATCTCTCTCATAGCGAACATGACATGGGCAGCAGTTGCGGCGTTATTAACCAAAAAACCAAACCTAGTCGCGCAATAAACTTGGTTTTTTCAAAAATATACGCACCTTTACGACTTTCTACCTCGGTACCAGAGATGTTCAAAATGGGTACCCAAAACCATTTGAAATGCAAAATGAAAATGGGTCAAAACTTTTCCATTTGAAAATGCAAAATGTAAAATGGTTTTTAGAAAAGCATTTCAAATGCAAAATGCAAAATACCTATTTTCAAAATGCATTGAAAATGCAAAATGGTTTCTCAGGTCAAACAATTAAAATAATTATAGAAATTTAAAACAGTTTTGTCATTTAATAATGGACATCAATGTAGAACAAACATATTACATGATGGTTAATCAAAAAATGCCACGACTACGGATTATGAACCACAAAAACTTTGCGCGGGACAAATGTTGCCAACGTAAAAACATAGAAACTGCTATCTAACATTTAATATTACAGCGTCATGGCCCCATGTTCAGTATTTGAATCAGTATTTTTGTAATGGTATCACTCAATTGCCAGGGCTTCTACCATGGAGCAACTTGACAAATGTAAATTATCTCTCATAGCGAGGTTGAGGACCGACTGATATTTGGGGCTTATGAAAAAAAGATGAGTGGAGATAGTAGGAAGAATGTTGCAAAAAAGCATTTAAAATGGAAAATGCATTGAGAAAATCATTTAAAATGCAAAATGCAAAATGGTTTTTAGAAAAGCATTTAAAATGCAAAATGGAAAATACCCATTTTGCATTTTGCATTTCCATTTGAAATGGATTTATTTGATATAAAGTACATCTCTGGTGTTTATGAAATATTATATGTTGGTAAGGGGATTTCTAATGTTTTCGCAAACTTATGTAGCTATCTAGCTATTGCCCGGTAAATCAGTATTGTTGGTTATGGTTTATTTAGGTTTATTTTGCCAGGGCTCCTACCAGAGAGTTACTTGACTTAAGTAAATCTTTCTCATAGCGAACATGACATGGGCAGCAGTGGCGGAGTTATTAACCAAAAAACCAAACCTAGTCGCGCAAAAAACTTGTTTTTTTTTCAAAAATATACGCACCTTTACGACTTTCTACGTCGGTACCTATTAGAGATTGAAGAAAATTGTTTTCAAAAAAGTTGCAGGTAATTTTATGTTTTATTTTAATTGTTTAGCTAATTTAGCCAAAATTTGCATTGGGAATGAGATATTTTGGAAAAACTAGATTTTGGCGCGATTTCAGCCGGTTTTTTTTAAATGGTGGCGCGAGCACAAGTGTGCCATGGTCGGAAATTCAGATTATACATCATGGGATCAGTTTATAAAACATATAAAAAAATTGGGACTACCGGAATAATTACGATCGCAACCCCCTTTTTGGCGCTAAGTGTACTGGCCTATAATACGGAATCCCCAAATATATCGACAACATTCTCAAATTTATAACCCAGATAACATGTAGGTACGTTTATCATCAACAAATCAATACAAAAACCGACCAATATCATATAACAACAAAGGCAAAGGCATATACATATACATATCATAATAACATTCTTCTGTAATACATACTCGACCAACTATCAGACACACTCACTGACCAATAGGATGCATGATCTGGGCAACAAGTATGGGGGTGTTATTGATTTATTTATTGACTCCATATATAGAATTAAGCATAATCTACATCAACACTTTGTTGAATCCTACAAATTAGAGTAGCTTTGGTAAATTAGTTTTAATGATTTGTTTTATATGTAATGTTGTTGTAATTTCTTTTTTACTTTATGTTATTTTTTTTCCTTCCTTAAAATGGATTACATCTATTTACTGTCAATATCTCCTGTATAATACATATTCTCTTATTGTACTGCATCATGTATCACTTCTATGTAAAAGCCTTTTTAGGCGTATATATATAAATAAATAAATAAATAAATAATCATCACAAGTCTGACGTTTGTCATTTCGCTCCCTAATAATCTTATATTTTCTTCTAAAAACATCGACCCTTATCCTACAATTTTTAAACCAGCTGATAATATTCGTAGAAGTGAATTAAAATACGAAAGTGAGTGCTTGTCTGGAGTGTAAAAAGTGCTAAATCTAGAGTTTTAGTTATTTTTCAAAAATCTTCAAGCTACCCACAGTATTGTAACCTATTGCAGCCACAAGCCAAACATAAGATGGATACAACATGCAAATATTGCGTTAAGCAGCTGAAAGTGGCTGAGTGTATAAAGTGTTCAACCTGCAAATGCACCATCCATTTCGAATGCGCTGATATTCCGGCAAGTGTTTTTAAACGTATGTCGCAAGGTAAAAAGGATGCGTGGGAGTGCAATAATTGTATCCAAACCCTGGACAATTTAGATACCCAATCCTGCTCCGCAGATCAAAGCAACGTACTCCTAACTGTTGAGATTAGAAAAATGGCGCTACAAATAGAAAAAATGAGCAGTAAAATGGCGGAATTCTAAAAAGTCATCATTTATAATAATAATGTCATGGAAGATTTTTCAAGTAATATGAAATCTATAAACGAAAAATTAGCTAAAGTTGATAAGCTAGAAATGGAGATCTCAGAATTAAAACAAACAGTTTACATGTTAGAGAGGGGAAACAACGAAAGGGACCAGGAACTACTATCCAACAATATAGAAATACATGGAATGCCTGAGACCACCAACAAGAATCTACCTACCATAATGTCGAATATCGCAACAGTCATTGGATGTCCTCTCCATCAAAGCGACATTGAATACGTCAGCAGAATCAGTAAGCGCCATCGTACACAAGCCACGAAAGATGGACGTCCGGGTAACATAATCGCCAAATTCACCTCCCGCAAGAAGAAGGACGAATTTGTCGCAGCCATCAAAAAAAGAAAAGGAATCACTACCAAGGCCATCGGGATGGTTGGAGCTGACCAGAGGATCTTCGTCAACGACCATCTCACGCGGAAGAATAAATCCATAATATTGAGGTGCGCTAAAACCTTTAAAAACGAACACAACTATCAGTTTTTATGGATAAGAAGTGCAAAAATCTACCAACGGAAAAACGAAACATCACCACTCATACACGTGTCATGCGAATTACAGCTAAAAAACCTTATCTAACTACCATTGCAATGTTAAACCACCTATCCTCTAACTACTATTTTTTTCGTATTTTTTTCATAATTTTTTCAATATCACCCTTTTTACATTAACCCCACATGCTAATAATTACACCAACTGCTCACTACTACATTCTATAATATACTCACTCACTTTAATTGATAATAATAGTATGTTGTGCTTCGCTAAGCCCAGTGGACTCATGACTAATAACATAACTCTAGAATATAATATTCTTCAAATATATTCTACAGAAACCGAACATAATAATGTAATTACCGAAAATTCACAATGCATGATTCATTAATAATTTTTTATCAAAATTCGAGAGGTTTGCGCTCGAAAACACTGGAATTTCATCAAAATATACTGCTCAATAATGATGACATGATCTTCATTACTGAAAGTTGGTTGGTTGATAGTATCCGAGATGAGGAATTATTCGATAATCGCTATTCTGTTTACAGAAATGATAGGGATATACACCGCACTAGTAAATCAACTGGCGGAGGCGTACTCATAGGAATTAAAAAAGAATTTTCTGTTACCCCTCGCTCTTGGAAATCAGACGCTGAGGATATCTGGATAACTGTCAATACATCAAAATCGAATCGTCATTGTTATAATATTCATATGTGCTGTGTGTATTTACCTAGCGTCGGTCCAAAATTAACATCATCAGAAAGATTAGCATTATCAGTGGTCAGTGGTTGAGTGGGCATAGCGCTTGGGTCTCACCCGAGCGTCGCGTGTTCGATTCCTCGGCTGGCTAAGTCCTCCATTCCTCCAACACAAGCAACATTTTCGGCTTTCTGTGGTGGTAGTAGGAGATTTTCAAACATTGTTGGGTTATTCGTAACCTGGGAATGTTTGTCTTTCTTTAAAAAAAAAAAAAAAATTACTAGTCATACCAATACTATTTCTGAATGACAAGTTTTTAATCATTGGCGACTATAACATGCCCAATATCGAATGGAATAATCAACAAATGCCAAGTAATAGAGATCAATGCGCACTCGCGTTACTTAACTGCTTATCTTTTGCATATTTAACCCAATTTAACCATTTACCTAACAAATACGGTCGAATTTTGGACCTCGTCTTCTGTAACACTTCAGTTAATGTGTCGCTTGCCGACCACCCATTAGTTAAAGAAGATGCTCATCATAAATCATTGATTGTAGAACTAGAATTTCCATCCACTATTGCAACCCTCTCAACTCCTCGAACAATAAAATTATTCCATAAAGCAGATTGAGAGACTGAAATAAACCGACTGGTCAACCGTTATAAATGCACCGGATGTAAATACAGCGTTAAATTCGTTTTATGTTATAATTGAACAGATTATCGAAACGTTTATTCCTAAGAAAGTTGTGAAATCTGGAAAATATCCACTATGGTACACGGCAGCCTTAATAAAAATAACAAACGAAAAATTAAAATTCTTTAGAAAATGGAAGCGTTATCGGAACCCCCTTGATTATCTCTCATTTTCATTGCTTCGCAAAAGGCAAAAAACAGTCGATTCAGCAGCTTACAAAACCTACATTTCTACGATAGAATCCGGTATACAGCATAATGTTAAAAAAATATGGTCCTACGTCAATTCTCATAGAAAATCTCCTGCCACCCCTGATCATATGAATTACGGTGAAAAAACTGCTAATGACAGTAGAGGAGTAGCCAACTTATTTTCTGAGTATTTTGGATCTGTATTTTCGAATGCTCAACCTGCACATACAAGCAATGCCAGTCTTTGCTCTAATTCAAATGCATAATCAACTCAATCGAGATCAATGAAGACATCACATTCAAATACCTTAAGTCCATTGATATCAAAAAGGGGACAGGGGCAGACGCGGCCCGTGACTGTAATTACCAGCAGTGCATTTCACTTTTAAAATGTACCTAGTCTGTAATTTAGGTGGAGCAAATTAATGAATGGGAACACCTACTGCAATTCATTCTATCTTCTAAGTTATATTTGTAAAATAACTGATTAAATAATACAAAATTATCTTGAAAATAAAGGACACTCAATTCATCGTTGAAAATATAGCGAAACCGTTTGATTTCACCGCGAACGAGTTCCATTGTGTTAATGTTGTTGCGTTAACATTGAACATTAGTATTTCTAAGCGAATCCATTCCAAACGCATTGGATTACGCATGATCAAAGTGATGCAAAATTCACTTGCCGTCAAAGCACTTCGATAATGCACGGATGGGTTATGTATCTGCACTGCTCTAACACGTAATTTGACGTTAAGAGTGTAATCTGTCTCGCTCATGTCACCGTTTCGGCTACTTCGGGCTGTCTCGATACCGCCCGTTGCTGTTTTAGTAGTATGGTAAAAGTTGGTTCTGTGCATATCGGGGTATGCACGACCGCTTGCTCTTGCGCGGGATTTTTTTACTAGAAGATAGCTCAAATAATGACCTGACGGGAATTACGAATTTCTTACATCGATCACTGGGGCACAGATGTCGTTGTAATTTGTTATGTGGAGATTGAAGACAAGCAGTGCAATGCACAAATGCACGTACCAAGGAACCGCCTCTGGACAGGGGATGATCAACTTCCAGGGATCTTCATAAATTATTGTAGTAAACAATTGACACCCCCCATTTTTGTTATTTTCAAACTATCGCTATCTGAAGGAACATTTCCCGACAAGTGGAAAACAGCCTTGATTACCCCAATGTATAAAAATGGCAGTAAAAATGATGTCTCGAACTATCGACCTATATCCAAATTACCAATACTAAGTAATGTATTGGAAAAAATTGTTTACGATCAATTATATTCTACTATCTCACCCTCGCTCTTAAATAATCAACACGGCTTCATGAAAAATCGCTCCACAACTTCAAATCTTGCATTTTTTACAAATTTTCTTCATGCTCAAATGGATATGCGATGCCAGGTAGATACCATTTATACGGATTATTTGCATTTGACCGTGTTAATCATTATATTCTTTTACAAAAGTTATTAGGTCTATGAATTCACGGTGACCTCTATAGATGGATCGCATCATACGTCAATAATCGGCACCAAATCACGGTTGTCAATGGTTTTGCATCTTGCTTAACGGAAATCGTCTCAGGTGTGCCCCAGGGGTCGCATCTTGGACCACTCTTATTTAATATTTATATAAATGACATTTACGTGTGCTTTAAAAATAGTTACTTTGTTTTATACGCGGATGACATGAAAATTTATAAAGCTATACAGTGTTTATCCGATTGTATGGAATTTCAAAGCGATCTGGATAATTTGTGCATATATTGTGAATCAAATTTATTGTCCTTAAATATATCTAAGTGTCACTCGATTACATTTACTAGAAATAAAAACAAAATCATCTATCCATACAACTTGAATAACAAACCTTTACAACCTATGTCTACGTGTAAAGATCTAGGTGTTTACTTAGATAGCAAATTAATTTTTGACAAGCACATTGAACACATTATTTCAAAATCCTACAGAATGCTAGGTTTCTTATTAAGAATATGCAAAGTTTTCAAAAGTGCTAAGACTAAGAAAATGTTGTTTTGTTCATTGGTCAGAAGTCCACTGGAGTATGCTTCCACAATATGGAATCCTCAATATAAGGTATACATAGATTTAGTAGAAAGTATACAGAATAAATTTTCGAAACATTTACTCAAGAAATACAACAATACTTACTACAAATAATTTGTTAACTTTACAAAAAAGACGCACATTGTCAGACCTGTTGTTTCTACATAATCTGCTAAATAATAAAATAGATAGTCCCGAATTGCTATCCGTCATTGGTTTAAATGTTCCAACGAGGCGTACCAGGCAATTGAAGCCAACAATACCAATGCAGCAAACAATTCAGTTATTACTCGCGCAATCACAACATACACCCATTACGAAAAATTACTTCATTTAGACATCTTCCATGATTCCTTTCTAACATACAAAACTAACTTATTAAATTTCTTAGCATGACATATTTCAAAATTATTTTCACATCATTTTTCAAAACTCCTATGTATTAACAGTCAATTACAATTCGTGAGCTTATTATAATTCTCGTTTTCAATTCATTTATTATTTATTATTTTTATTATTATCCACACACTTCCTTCCTTTTATAACAATCTCAGGCGAAATTACGTAATGATATTTTATGGACATACGTAATAGGTACTACAACTATGTAATAACTAAAAATATCTAATTGTATCTAATTGTACTGTGTATGTCTTAAGAGTGATTGTATACCTGACAAAATCAACTATTTTCGACACACACGAACTCTGTTGTTCATTTCCAAAACAATATTTTTTCTAACTAGAATTTATTTTAAAAACGTTTGCCTGAAAACAGTAAGATGGCGGTAGTGTAAATCTTCGTTATAAAAGTTATGAATTTCAGTTACCAGATGGCACTATTTTTTGTATTATTTATTTAATTAGAATATAAACGAATATATACAAGGTAACATTTAATTTAATTGTATGTATTTTAATATTTTTACAGAAAGCCTGACATTTCTTTTTTTTTATGCTTCCGATTTTGTTGTCCGGGTTAAATCTTCCCCATAGGAAAAACTAAACCCTTCCACTCACTTTTCCACAAATGATCATCTAGTCAATCAACATTATGTAAGTGCATTATATAAGCAAAATAAATACAAAACAATACAAGAACAACACGTCAACTCACAAAAGATCAAATGGGAAAATAATTCACCGACTCCAGATATTTTCATATCAGAGGGTTCGGCTCGGTAGAACTTCTAACAGGGCCTATAAATCCTACTGATCCCTCAACATAAATATTTAAAAAATCTTTTGTTATCCTACATGTATTCAAAATGACCGACTTTTGCATCTTTATATATAATTTTTTTGAAAGATCTAATACGCCTAAATTTTTAATTAGAGAGCTAGGTATAATGCCAGTAGCCGAAATAACGAATGGTAATATTTTTATAGTCTGAGAATGCCAAATTCTTTTTATTTCATTTCCTAAATCTGTGTATTTTCTTATTTTTTCGCTAATAGATTTTTGAATATTACAGGAATTTGGTATAGCGACATCAATGATATTAGTTAATTTTTTTAATTTTTTCATGTAAAACTATATCGGGTCTATTATGACTAATCGCTTATATTATTATTATTTCTTCATATATCTTTAGTCCTGATTTTCCATATTATGACATGTATGATGATGTATGTGCCAATTTCTTAATTATGTATATCTCTATTAAAAACATTTTGGCATTTGGTTTTACATAGTTTTATGCACAATAATTAACACATTAAATTCAATAGATAACAATGAATTAAATGAAATAATATAAATAAATAATTTTTTAAGTACTTAAAATTTTAAATACCAAAATACTTTTAACAAAATAAAATTTTATTGATTCTGTGGTCCAGAATAATATCTAGGTTCAGATATAAATGCTAATACTTCTTTATTTGCGTACACCGGGTTCGAACTCCAAAGCTCGAGTCCAAAGCTTCACCACCGGACAGGCCGGCCGTCAGATGCACGCATTGTAAAAAATATACCTACATCTGGTCAAAAAACAGAGTACCTCTGTTCGTTCTACCTCGGTCAACAATAAGCGTTATAAATAACATTATTGTTTTCTAAGGCCCACAGAAACGCCATCGGGCCCAAAATTCGCTTGTATTCAACAGTCCTTGGTGAAGCAAAACCTCAGATTTGGCAACATTCAGTTCATTTACAACGATGCCACATAGCACTCATAACTAAAAAGCGCCTTGTGCGGGTGGACATTTTTGTAAGTTGTTTTACAGTGGACGGTAAATTGATATCCCGACCTAAAAATGTCAGGTTATTTGTGTTTTGTCTTTTCATTCATGTTTTTTTAGAATAATTTACAAAAACAATAATAAATATCGAGATATGGCCCGACTCAACAGGATGACGACCTCCGTGACGTCGCGGGTTACAATCTTGGCGTGCACGAATACCAACCTACATTTTATTTTAATAATTTGTGTTATTTCACAATGTACATAAGTATTATATTTGCGGCATTTTCCAGAGCGTTAGATACTGTCAGTATCGCCCCGATGAAAGACCACAAATCATTATTTAAATTTAGACCGCAGAACGGGTATTATTTATTGAATAAGTGAATCTACCTGGCTATTCAGATTTGGTCACCAAACACGGCTAAAGCCATTTCAAGCAACGTTTCAATTCTGAATGGTGGTCTTACACCAGGCGATACTGAGAGTATCTTTCACTATGGAACGTACCGCGCATATACCATACGTATATTAATTCATTAATTGTGAATAACACAAATTAACCAAATAAAATTTACTTGCCCACCCCGATATTCGATCCCGCAAACTTCGAGGCGAGAGTTTTACAGTATAGTGTACAGAATAGCATAACCTAAGCCAGTGGCCGTTTGGCTTGAATAACTGAAACCGATTTATACATTGAATATTGGCGGACATGGGAAGAGTCGATAGCGAACCATGATAGCGCCATCTGTTGGGATATTTAAAAGAAGCTTTTAGTTCGATGTTCTACCGTATTTAAAATTTCAAATAGGCGCCAGCAGACGGCTTGTTTTAAAAGTAATTAAAAATCTAAAAGTTCTTTCTTAAATTGTAGTATAAAAAATATTAAATTAACTTTAAAACATGGAAAAATATAATACCAGTAATTTATCGTTTAGTTTTGTTAAATAAACGTATCCAAAGTTTTACAATCTGCATTTTAAAAACAAGTACAATTAGAGTTTATGAAAAAATTAAACTGCGAACCTATTTTATTTATTTTTTAGTTTTTTTTTTCGTACGTTTAAAGAAAACCCCTTCAGGTATTTTTTGACGATATTCAGCCTTTAATAGTATTTTTTAAAACGCACGTATTACGGTCTGAAAAAGGTCATATTTTCGATTTTATTTTGATAATTACTAAGCCTATGTTAATTTAAAAAATGTATAAAAAAATTTTTACTTGTTGAAAACACTATCATAATCGATTTGCTTAATAATATAATCATTATTTAAAATTAATAAAAAACTACACTCGGCCTTAACAAATAAATAAAATATGGCAACAAAAAAAAAGAACAGGTATCCGCTAGTAAGCAGGGTGAAAAAAATCAAAGGCAGAATAAAGAACACAGAAAAAATGTGCAATCAATGCTTGCTTCTAGACTCAGCGATATACCACCTCTATCTACCTTACAGTAGGTAATTTATACACTTGTATATACCCGTCTATACGTACTTATACGCTCGTGTGTATAATGCCAAAATTTAATTGAAAAGTGAATTAACATATTTTTTCTAATATTGTTTTTATTTCATCACGAAAATACTTAATATATCAATAATCCGATGTCGAAAGGACCAATTTCACCGGAGAAAAATTCTGAGCAAGTAATAACTGATTAAAAACATATAATTTTATTATGAACGTATTGAAGTCGTAAAAAATTTTCAAATACATATTTCCCATACATATTGTTTTCAATTGACGTAAATAAAGTAAAAGTTTTGTTTACACAGGAAAAGAAGAAACCCGTTATTCTGGAAGGAAGGAGAATAGAAGACATATGTTTTCTTTAAATATATTAAATAGAATTTCGCAGCACGACTCTCTTTATGATTGTAATTATCTAACTTGGAGATAGTTGAGCGTATACTTCGAGATGACAAGTTCTGGGAAAAAAAATGCTTATTAAATTAACTAATTTTGAAATGGATTGCATTCTTGTCGAGCTTATCGATCCTGGAGTCACAAGGTCTATGAATGTTCGTGATCCTCCACATATCTTAGATATTGTATGTAAAGAACGTCAATTGGGAAAGCGTCGTTTAGATTTCGACGAAATGCTAGTTTATTGAATAATTATTTTCGTTTATTATATAAAATTATTTTTATTATTTCTAACTTATATAATAATAAATGATGGCATTTATACAAAAAAGTTGCATCTTATGCTTTTTACATTACGTAATTATTTGTTTTATGTAACTTTTTGTAAACAATAATAATAAATATTGAAAATGACTGATATTTTATTTATCTTGTCAATATATTCAGATATAATTATGATCAGATATTACGAAAATGATTCGTGATTGAATACCGTATTGCTTTGACATCTGTCAATGAAGAACACGTCGGTTATGAGTCGTAAGTTACTGCCTACCGTCTAGCAGTATGGTTGATGGTATCGACTAATTCATCAAACAAGTTTGACAGAAATCTGATAAGAATCATAAAATCATGAGCTCCTTCTGCAATAGGTAACGTTTCTATCGAAATTTACCTAAAACATGCACATTCAACTTAATATTACTATTCACATAGTTTGAAAGACGCCCATTATTAAGCATTTCATGTTCAAACCTTACTCATGGGTACCATCTAGTGGATTTCATCGCTGCTCTGACTTCGAACTGGGTTGACCAGCGCACGTGGCATGTTCCCCGTTCCAACTTACTTCATTCCTCTCCACCCCGAAATATTTTTGGTTCGTTGCGGCGCGCAAGTGAAACTTGATTAAATCTATCGGTCTTTGGCTTCGCCCACTTAAAACGCGTTCACGCCCATAACTGATAATTTTTGGAGTGTTATTTCGCCTTAAAATAAAGTAAAATAATGCTTATACAGGGTGTCCGGGGGTAAAGTGCAGTAACTTCGTGGGGGGATTCTACGTGATCGTAGGAGTAAAAAAGATAAATAACTTTTTCCGAAATTCCAATTTTTTCTTTTTCATACAAAAAGACATACCTGCTAAAAAGCCATAGTGTAGGTGCAAACTTACCCGATAAATTCGCAAGTGTGAACGTGGCAACGTTGCATATTGTGAGTGGCGCGTATCCATGGAAACCGATATTGTGAGTGGCGCGTATCCATGGAAACCGCATGTGAATTGTAAACAATAACAACACAGAGTTCGCCGTATGTTTTGATATTTTACCAAATTCAAAAAGAGAACTGCACTAAAATCACGTTACACTTTTTATTATAAAAAATATTAATAACTCATTGAACACTTAACTAATTTCATCGCTTTTTACTAATTTAAAATATTTTCATAATGTCCACCTTCTGCTTGTAGGCAAGTATGTAAACGTACAGTAATATTATTTATAATTCGTACATTGTGGCGTATTTCATCTGCGGCTTCGTGAATACGTAACCGGAGATCTTCGACGTTATTTATTTCTTTGGCGTAAACTCGATAAAACTCGATGTTTAAGGAAAACACGCACCGAATAAAGATGTACTTTTTAGTAAGACTTAAACACTAGATAAAGACACTAAATTAACAAGTTTTTATTTAAATGAGACTTTTAACACTAGGTAAATTAAAATTTCAAAGTTGTTTACTCCGCGCGTCAAATTATGTGACATTCAAAGCACAGACGTTTGCTTACTGAATTACAATAGCGGGGGGTGCAGGAAGGGGCGCGGGATGTAGATTTGGCAACGACGAAAAAAATAATGCCGTCTAGGCACGTCGGAGAAATTTTTCGTTATTAGCTTAAAAGTACATCTAAAAGTTGGAATTTCAGAAAAAGTTATTTATCTTTTTTACTCCTACGATCACGTAGAATCACCTCCCGAAGTTACTGCACTTTACCACCGGACACCCTGTATATGGAATGTAATACGACAATT
Source organism: Hesperophylax consimilis (assembly GCF_061612785.1). Classification (NCBI taxonomy): domain Eukaryota; kingdom Metazoa; phylum Arthropoda; class Insecta; order Trichoptera; family Limnephilidae; genus Hesperophylax; species Hesperophylax consimilis. The sequence goes on along the minus strand of NC_142856.1, from coordinate 25,323,104 downwards.
GGGTTTATTCTCTTTTTCACATTTATTTTTACAAGTTTTCATAGCTCAAGCCACCATTTTGCCGTGTTATTTCGTAAAATGAACCGATGATGCCTCGACCATAGCTCGACGCTAGTCCGCACAAGAATGATGACGTCACGTTTTCTAAATTCACGGGAGGCCATACGCGAGCACAGCCGGCTCCAATGGAACCGGTATGGGGAGTTGGGAATAATACGCTTTTAATCACTTAGGGCAGGTCTACTAATATTCATATGTCTATGGCCACGCCCTTCCAATGTGGCCGTCCGATCCGATAATCGGATCGGATGTTTAGGCTGGCCGCATACATACGTTTTCCGTATTCGATTTCCGAATTCGTTTTCCGTATTTGGACATCCGAATGCACGGAACAGTAGAAAATACATTAACTGCCGCACACGTTCGTTTTAGTTCCGAACGGAACAAATTCCTTACGCACGTTCCGAATGCAAGCCGGCGCGTTCGGAGAAACCGAATGGAAAAAACCTAATGACGTCATGTGGAACGCGGCTCTTGCATACATTTTGTTTGTGTCGACGCAAACGTTCGGAAATTTCCTGTCAGTAATTCAGTGTTGCCAACGGGTCTTGACCTAATATCGCCGTTTCTCATACATAAGGTAGCGTAAAGTAGCCGAATTTGCTGTTAGGTGGTACATGTTTAAAATTGATTTTTTTACGTGAAAATAAAAATTTCGTGGGGGGGTGGCTAGAGAATTTCAAAAAAATAAAATTTGTTCCCAGAAAATAAAAAAAATCATGGGGGGTGGCTAGAGAATTTCAAGAAAATATAAAATTTGTCCCCAGAAAAATAAATTTCATGGGGAGGGGGGTGGCTAGAGAATTTCGGGTCATGTTTAAAATCGATGTTTTTGAATTAGCTTAATTGGCGACCAGTCGCCTTTTAGATTTTAGAACACGTATGTATGCGGCCAGCCGTATATGAGATGACTTCAGGACTGATGATGAAGACTCCGGATGCAGGCGGTGAAGTGTTGGTCAAAGTGCGGGCTTTTGAATTCAACGCATTCATAAACGAAATTATTATTAGTAATTAGTACCTAATTACCAATATTCTACCTAAAAAAAGTTTTCCTGCGCAAATGTATTTGTTTTATCTTTAAATTTGAACTATAAACCCGGAATGGTGCGCATAGGTTGCATCTATATAGTGACGATTTGATATGTACCTAAATATTGATTTAAACGTTATTATTTTCCATTCTTTACAAGTTCGTCCGTCGTGATCAGTGATCGTATATCTGGGGAGAAGTCCACAGATCTGGGGGATTTTGAATTTCAAAGGGAAAAAGGGAGTATTTGGAAAAAAGTAAGAAATCTGGTTTTGAGGAAGAGGATTTTGTGTTATCATGCATTTTGTTTAGTGGCCATCTGTGAGTGAAGTGTTAAAGGCTGATGTGAAGAAACGTAGTTTGTCTGGAATGGTTTGTATTTATGAAATGTTTACGTGTTGAATTTCCAATGTTTTCATAAACTAATGTAGCAAATCTGGCGTATTTTGCCAGGGCTCATGGGCCGGTATATCAGTTGCATTTTAAGCTTGGCTTGAGAGATATTTATGTCTGTCAAGTTGTTGAGCCGTGCCCAGATAAATAAGCCTGGAAAAGATTTTAAGGAAGATTATTTTTGATTTATCATTATATAGTAAACCAAAATATTACGAAATAAAACATTATTTTCAATGGAAAAAATTCGCCCCGCTCTCGATAGCTGTTTCGCCTATGTTTACACTTTTTCCTATTTTTTTAAGGATGAAGTACCGAATTATTCGAATCTGGGGAGTTTTCATGAAATTTGGGGAGTTTTGGCGAAAAAGCGGGGAGATTTATTTCTTCGGCATACAATCACTGGTCGTAGTAAATAGACGTCTGCGTAAAAGATGAGTACAAATAAATAACTTAAAATCCATTCAGCTTAAAAAAACTGAATTTTTATTATTATCATGGACTTTCAAAGCCTTCGTGTCACATTTGCAATGCTGATATTCAAAGTAATAAAATAAGCATAATTTTGTATAAATTACTGACTGAAATCTTAACATTTTAGTATCGTACGATCAAATCTTAAAATGTTAAAAATTTGCAAGATTTATTTTGACTTTAAAAGGTTTTTATCTCAATTTTGAATTGTTGATAGTCAAACGCAACAAAGTAAACATATTTTTGTACAAAATTACTCTGTAATTTAAACGTAATGTAGATTTTAGAGACTTTTGTAATTTAGCTGAATTTGCTTCTTCTAAGTGCTGTGATTGGCTAGAAAAAGAAGCCGGGAGCTTTTTGTCTCCCAACATAAACAGGGCAATAATGCATGAGAATGAAATTCTCTTTTAAGATAAACGCTCAACGTGAATGGTGACCTAATTTTCAAAAATAATTCTTTAATTTGTGGTTGCTCTTATCAAATGGTCGCTAAAAAAACGCACGCGAAGCTGCACTCGTCGCAGGCATGGGACCGTTCAAAATAATTATTTATTAATTTATTAACGCCTTTTTTTAGGGGCTTTTACATTTGAATATTAAAAATATAATATAAATACAGTACAAATTTATTATAGATACAAAACTAAACTGCATCAATAACAATCGTTTGTGTTTGTTAAGTGATAAATTAAACAAGTCCACTGACTCGGTGTAATTATTTCCTTCCTGTATTGGCAATGAGGAATACATAATATGGTAGTTAGTTCCAGAATTTCTGCACTGAAATAAATCCCGACTTCTAGTATTAAAATATGTTATAACAGTGAAATTTTTAACGCATTACATGTTTGAATGCATGTTCAATTTAGTTTCAACATTCCAATATGGTGGCCTTATTTACGAAAGAAAATAGGCGTATTGTGTTCAATTTCTCCGCTGGCTAAGTCCTCCATTACGACACAAGCATTATTTTCCTCTTAATGCGGCGGTAATGGGAGTTTTTCAAATATTGTCAGGTTATTCGTAACCTGGGAATGTTAGTCTTTCTTTAAAAAAAAAATCGTGTACTCGATGACGTGTAATTTAATCCGGCTGCCTGCGAAACTTCCAGGCTGCCAGTCGCTAGTTGCGTTGTTTTATTCTCATCTACTAATCGACCCCTAAATTAGGAAACCAATCCCGTTCGTGTACCTTATGACGTATTTCCATGACTGTGCGGAACCCTTCAAGAGGCGCACCGGCAGACCAGCTTTCGAAGGAAGATTATTTTTGATCTATTGTTACAACTCTACTTAAGGGAAGTTAATAATTAATATTATTCAAGTTAAAGAAAAGGAGGAACGAGTAAAAAAAGAAGTTACTTTGTTACAAAACACTCTTAAAATTTATTAAAAAAAATGTATAAAGAAGGGTTAATCTTAATCTAGCTTAATACTAGTTGTAAATTATAGTTCTTATCTGGAGCCGCGGATCTCCACGTTCGCACTTATCACCGACACACACAAGCGGCAACTTGGGTTGGATCCGAAGGGCGGAGTCGGCAGGCAGCGACTCCTGAGAGGGCAGCTTCCTCGTAGGGATATCCTCAGCGCCGCTCCAAAGGGGGAGAGCAGGAAGTTTCTCGGCGGAGGCGAGACGGTAACTTCTGCTAGGGCAGCTCCCTGGTCGGAAGAGCCTCGGTGCCGCTCCAAAGGGGGAGAGCAGGAAGTTTCTCGGCGGAGGCGAGACGGTAACTTCTGCTAGGGCAGTTCCCTGGTCGGCAGCTGCCTCGGCGCCGCTCCAAGGGGGAGAGCAGGATGATGACTCCCAAGATGATGACTGTCGAGTGCGGAAATGTGAACTGTCGAGAACTAGGCGAGATCGTGACCGCCGAGAGGGCAGCCTCCTGGGCGGAGGTGCCTCGGCGGCCGGCCCAAGGGGAGGCGAGATGATGACTCTCCAGATGAGCGAGAGCGTGACTGTTGGTTGCGGAATCTGTCTTCAGCTGTTGAGGCGAGATGAGAACTGCCGAGAGGGCAGCTTCCTTGGTGACCGCCCCAAGGGGTGGCCGAGATGATCACTCTCTGACTGGGTACTGTTGACTGTGTGACTCGGGACTGTCTTCAGCTGCGCAATCCAGCGACCGTAGCGTGCCTTGTCGTGGGGTGCTGGAACTAAAGTGGTTCCGCTTTACACCACTTCGGTACGTTGGTTGAGTCCGTGGCGCTGGCATCGACATTCTCACCGTAGTCGTTATTATTATTTTAAAAGATGCTAAAATGACATTTGTACAAAGCTTTCAAACAATTACAATATAGCCAAGCCTTGGGCGAAGGTTTTTATTGCCGGGTCGATGGCTTAACGATACACCCATTTCAGAATTACTACTTGATGAGGGTCTAGAGCTAAATCTGCCGACTAATGGGTGTATTTCCAAGTTGGCTTTCTATTTTTTTATTGAGGGACCGGTGAAACTATTGACAAAATATTTAGGTCTAATAAAATCTGAACTGCCGCCTCCATCTGCGTGTAAAATCACAGAGACAAATGCGGGAGCACGTGTTCGCTTTGGTCTTTCTTTGAATTCATGTCATGTATATACCTAGGGACATATCACTATCATTATATAGTAAGCCAAAATATTACGAAATAAAACATTATGTACAATGGAAAAAAATCGCCCCCGCTCTCGACAGCTATTGCACCTATTTTAATCCCGTATTTTACATTTTTGCCTATTTTATCAAGGTTGAGGTACCGAATTTTTCGAATCTGCGGAGTTTTAATGTTTTTTTCGGTATACAATAATTTGTCGTGGTAAATAGACGTCTGCAGAGATAAGTGATATCTCTTAAATAAATAACTTTTTAAGGCGTATTATACATCATTAAAAGGCCCATTCTCACTACAAAATAGTTTCATCTGTGTACTCGATGACGCAGGGCTTGTTGTACCGGGAGCCCAGTCTATTACTATTCCTATAATCGATGGTTCGCAAATCGAAAATGAATTGATTCCGCGTATTCCGCTTTCTACTCGAGTCCTGCGCAATAAATTTGTGTATATACTGTCCAAGGTCACAATGGGTTCCATGATATTTCATCAAAATTAAAATTCAACACACATTTAAAAAGTGATATAGAGTCATTAAAAGTGATGAAACAGAAACTATGTTAAATAGTTACCTATGAAACATTTTTAACCTAGTTTTTTTATCACTTTTCATGACTTTATTTCACTTTTTGGAGGTGTGTTGAATTGTCATTTTGATGACATTACTTTGAATATCAGCATTGCAAATGTGACACGAAGGCTTTGAAAGTCCATGATAATAATGAAAATTCAGTTTTTTTAAGCTGAATGGATTTTAAGTTATTTATTTGTACTCATCTTTTACGCAGACGTCTATTTACTACGACCAGTGATTGTATGCCGAAGAAATAAATCTCCCCAGATTCGAATAATTCGGTACTTCATCCTTAAAAAAATAGGAAAAAGTGTAAACATAGGCGAAACAGCTATCGAGAGCGGGGCGAATTTTTTCCATTGAAAATAATGTTTTATTTCGTAATATTTTGGTTTACTATATAATGATAAATCAAAAATAATCTTCCTTAAAATCTTTTCCAGGCTTATTTATCTGGGCACGGCTCAACAACTTGACAGGCATAAATATCTCTCAAGCCAAGCTTAAAATGCAACTGATATACCGGCCCATGAGCCCTGGCAAAATACGCCAGATTTGCTACATTAGTTTATGAAAACATTGGAAATTCAACACGTAAACATTTCATAAATACAAACCATTCCAGACAAACTACGTTTCTTCACATCGGCCTTTAACACTTCACTCACAGATGGCCACTAAACAAAATGCACGATAACACAAAATCCTCTTCCTCAAAACCATATTTCTTACTTTTTTCCAAATACTCCCCTTTTCCCTTTGAAATTCAAAATCCCCCAGATCTGTGGACTTCTCCCCAGATATACGATCACTGATCACGACGGACGAACTTGTAAAGAATGGAAAATAATAAAGTTTAAATCAATATTTAGGTACATATCAAATCGTCACTATATATGTATATGCAACCTATGCGCACCCTTCCGGGTTTATAGTTCAAATTTAAAGATAAAACAAATACATTTGCGCAGGAAAACTTTTTTTTAGGTAGAATATAGGTAATTAGGTACTTATTACTAATAATAATTTCGTTTATGAATGCGTTGAATTCAAAGGCCCGCACTTTGACCAACACGTCACCGCCTGCATCCGGAGTCTTCATCATCGGTCCTCAAGTCATCTCACATACGGCATCCTGACTCAATAAAACACTGTGACCTTCACAACCTCTTTCGTTGCGTGTCTCCTACCAGATCCCCAAAGGTCCATGGTTGAAACAGTCCATAAACATCCGATCCGATTATCGGATCGGACGGCCACATTGGAAGGGCGTGGCCTATTTCATTACCGATTGGATTGTCTGGAGGCGCGCGGTGTCTACTTTTGCATAGAATTGAAATACACGTCCGACTTTTTCTTCCGACTCGTCAGCAGGGTTGCCAATTCATGGAGAATTACAAAAAAATGCAAGGAATTTCAGGAATGTGATTTTTCAAGAATTGGGTTTATTGCAGGGAGAACCTTTTTGTGTGAAAATGCGGGATTCTGGACATTTCTTGATTATCCTACCATATTGAACATATTACCCATCTACTTCTCCTCCCCACTACCTTGAACCCTTGTACAGTTAGAGCTTGCATGCGATTGTAGAGGTAAGAGGCTAACCAACCAAGGAGGTCACCGTGTATACATATTGCTTCGACTTTTTCAATTAAGATACAGTGAGGAATTTTATCTAAGGCTTTGTAATAATCTGTGTTTACCACATCAACTTGATATCCGTTATCCATAGCAGCAAGTACTGTATCCACAAACTCATACAGATTGGTTTCTGTTGGTTTTTTAGTCACAAAGCCATATTGATTTGAAATGATATGAGGTCGTATACAAGGAAAAATATTGTCAAAAACTATTTTTTCAAAAAGTTTACCCATCACATTTAATTTAGAGATCGGTCTATAATTTTCAATATTGTGTTTGTATGAAATAATTAATGAGAATAGGCTTTCCATGCCACAGAATGTTCGATTGAAATAGAAACTCAATAATGAATCAAATTCAACTTTCTATTCTATAAAGAATCTTAGAACAGAGCAAGTTTGAACGAAATAGAATAAGTCTAGGGTGAACGAGAAAAAAATTCCTTTCTATTATCAAACTGTTCATTCAACCAGGAAAGTTAAGTAGGTAATGAATTATAGGCAATGTTGTCTAATGCCTCGTTGACGTTTCAGTGTTAGTTTAACAACTCTTATTGAACGAAAAAAATTGAACAAGACTTCATTCATACGTTTCAGTTTAAAATCGAACAGATATTGATAATCAAGATGGCGTCAACTGAAATTATTCATGCGTCGGATTTGCTCTATAATTTTGACATTTTGCGGAACGTGCTTGAAGCACGAAAACGTCATATTTGAGTTAGAAAATGGATCCTAAGAAGAAATTAATTATATGCACCTAATACTATTTTTAGAAAGATGGAATTACAATATTAGAAGATACTGTAGGGTATCGAAATCATTTACGAATTTCAGATGAACAATTTGGTAAAGTTACCGAATTCCGTTAAATATAAATAGTTGTTTCTTGTAGTAGGTAATTAAATTGAAACCAGGTGTTATTTTTTTGGCACATTGAGTGTGCAGCGGAATTCAGCAACTTCGGCATTTTTATTTTTAAAATATGATGCGAGGAACTAAAAATTGCAAGCGAGTTGAAACATGTGTTCAGACGTGTCGATTCGGTGTAAAACTCAAACGATGACTCATACTTAACAAAAGTAGGCGGGAAACTTGGTCAACTAAAAATTTGATTTACTTTGTTGAAAGGATGTTCACACTTAATTTAAATCCTAAAACTTTCAAGTATTTTCAGTAGAGAGTTGAGCAACTAAAATTGAAGATGTTTCGATTTTAGTTGATCAACTCGAAAGTTTTTGCTATACCCTATTCACACAGAGCGATTTTAGTTGATCAAGTCGGAGTTAAATGACACTTGAAAGCTAATCGATAAGTATGAACAGCCTTTCAACAGAGTTGATCAAGTTTTTAATTGAACGACGAAAGTTGAAAGCCCGTCTACTTTTGTTGTTCAAGTAAGAGTCATCGTTCGATTTTCCCGCCAAATCGAAACGTATGAACATTTGTTTCAAGTCGCTTGCGATTTTTAGTTCCCTGAGGTCGTAAGTAGACGTCAGACGTCTCCACTGAGTAATTTATTTACGCGTTCCTAGTTCCTACCATCATGACATCTACTTCAATGAAAAAATGTATTAAACGGTCGGATGATATGATATTTAGATTTATGGATCTATACTAAAGCCATCCTTTCTTTGGGATCAGAAGCAAGAAGTTTAATAATAATATTATTTTTGAAATGTTACTTTAACTTAGTGGTTATTATTATTAAATAACACGTCTCTGAATGTTTAAAAAAATAATATTTTTTATCTTTATAACAAATTTTAAGGCATCAACTATTCCAACGAACACTTCTTTTATAAACAATGATATTGTATTTTTTGGAACTCTGTGCATATGAGCCAGACTTGAAAAAGAATCCCCCGTTACCAGGTATCTTAGAGTAATTTGTAACTTAGTTTTTGCCGGGACTTTCCATATAGCGATGGGCATAATCGATGAATCTTCGAAGATTTACTCGATCTTTTTGATAATCGATATATTTCGATAAATTGTCAGGGACAAATTGATTCTATCAAAAATCATCACAGAGTTCGAGACAATCGTTTTGAAACGTCATCGAATAAGGAATTGATTCTGTCAAAAATCATTCGAAACGACAGCCGCACGTCATAGGTCAGAATTAATCGATATAAAAGTAGTCACGTCATTGATCAGAATTCATTAATTCCCAAATCTGTGATACATCAAAAATATCTCGGATTGCTTGACAAACGAGATGTGTTGATTTATTTATGAACGAGATATTCCCGTGAGTACCTACATTGTGCTACGTATTATCTAATATGATTTGATATTCATTTGGGATTACGCAATTATGTTGTGTTGGTATTGTTAGTTAATTACTATATTATCTACCAACCAAAGAAGCTACGAGTATGACAGTGTAGTAGAAGAACAATTCATTCAATTTTTAGGTTACGATTTACGACGCCAGTACATTTAGTGTATGTAAAAATTGCATTATGACTAATAAGTAAGTTGGGTTATTAATAATAATAAATTAAATATTTTTGTTGTGCTGTATTATTCTATGGTTGACATGACATGAATCCCCCCACCCCTGATATATAATTATTTCGATCATGTAAATGTTTCGATCCTGCCCATCACTAATTCCGTAGAAAAAAAAAATCTGAATTTTATCTGACGGCAACTGTCAAAGTCGAAGTTTATTTACATTTCAGATAATATTAATAGATTTTTATTTATTAGCAAACGAGATTAATCGAAACATACGCTTATTCAAATGTTTATCGCACCTAAGCACATCCTTCTCATCGGTTATCGAGTGCCAATGTAACGTAGTATTAGTCGTACCCAATGACATTACTAGTGTACCTGTGAAAATTTCTAGTCGTAAATAAAGTTGTCTAGTAGTCTGTCATAATGCTTACGACCAATATTTTGAAGTTTGGGGTCCGAAATGCAAATTTGAGATTTATTTCGGCAAAGGCCAACATCGCCAATGAAACGGTTGAGAAATTCAACGCGGAAATACGAGCAGGTGGGTTATGTTTTGACATTTGAAATATATAAGCATAGTTGTGCAACACAAAAAAATATTAAAATAAATGGTAAACTTGTCGAATTCCACTGCATGCAAAGGCTCTATAAAAAGACAACGCTTGATTTCAACTTAAATATCTAATTTAGACAACTATGTCGGGGTAAGTAAACATGCATAAAAATATTTAAGGTGTTTGGGTTATTTTAAATAATTTATGCATATTTCCTAACCTTCAAACTTAACTTTGTTTTAATAAAAATGGAACTTTATCATCTCTCATAACATAAATAGTTATGTTGGTAATTAATACGATTTTTTTTAAATAAAACCTTTTGATTCACCTTGAATACTTTAAAAGGCAACTATCTGCATTTGAGGAATTTTATTTTTAACACTAATTTTCAATTAAGTAAAATGAAAATTTACTTTCTTTGTGTGGGATGACAGCCATCAACAAAAATTCAATTAAGCTTGGCTTGTGATCCCGAATATGAAAAGTCTGAAAAGAATGAAGGAAGAATTAATGTATTTTAAAAAATTGTTTTGTTTACTGCAGAAATATAATTTTATATATATGTAACGAAATGTAACCATGTAAATCAACTAACTCAATATACAAATAAAAATACATGTTTTTAGCATACACCTCAGATGCTAGAAATCTAATTCATCCCTGAATAATTAATTCCACAAAATTGGTTTGTTTTAGAATTCCACTGCGGGCTGCCAACAGAGGCAAGCAGTCTATAGGTTGTGAAACTGTGATTATTTGCTATTAATTTTTCTAGGTGGCGTGGTACCGGTGTTCAAATTGGCCGCCATCTTTGATGAACGTGTTGCCGTTCAAGATCATTCCGGGGAATACACGTACAGGGGCTTGTTCAACGCTGCCAAGGGATTGTCCAATCAAATCAATGAAGCATTGGGTAATTAATAATGTCGCTGTCGAACATGTGATCCATTGACAGCAATCCCCGTACACAGATGTCACACTTTGTTTCACTTTGATGAGATAGATTATATATATTATTAGATAGAATGAATCAAAAAGTTCGATAACAGGTCTCGTTAACTGACAGAACTTTTTCTAAAGCACGGTCTGTATTAATAAAAGATGGCGGTGGTTTAGCACTATCTAGATATGCCAATAGATCGGCAGTAATGAGGTTAATATGTCCTTTTATACATCAGACATTTTCTAAAACATTAACCTTCTTACTTATTACTTTATTTGCGCAGGTTTAGTTTTGGTGGCCGTTTTAACCATTCCTAAGTTAAGTTCTTCTCTACATATTCTGTTCAATTCAGTTTATTCATTTTAAAAACATTACAAAATTGTTAATTTTAATGTGTTTTAGAATACAATTGGTAATAAAAATTCTTACATTAATGTAAACAGTAGGTATGATAGAGCTTGCCTTTTAAAGGCAGCTTCATTGATGCTAAAAATGTTGAAATCCGAATTGATTCTGTTCAACAGCAAGACTGCTCTCCCCGCCGGCATGACCTGCAGGCAAGTTAGTTCTGCAGGCCGGGAGATAGAATAGTCTATGTTGTCGGTGATGTAGATAACCATCGGGAACATAGAAATGAATGCTCTCCATGATGAGCGAGTTTTAAAACCATCCACGAATCAGTCTGAAGAAATGTGTAGCAAGGTGCACATCCCTCCTGACCCGTAGATAGTGATAGTACAACGGGTAGTGACCTAATGCGCAGTGTAATATTTACACTGAGGGATATATATTTGTATTACATATCTAATCTACTTGTCTTTTAACCAGTTGAACGATGGCTACCCATATTTAGGTCTCATCACTCTAGGCCTTAAGCGATGACTGCCTAAATTTAGGAAGACGAATTTTAAAAAAAATATTTCGTAATTCCCGCAAACAGGTAAATTATAAACCTACAAATACGGGTTAAACAATGAAATATAGGAAGATTCAGTGGCCTCAAACCACAGTAATCGGTTTATATGGTTCCATAATAATATTTGGAGGTATGATTTTTTAATCATAAACCGAATGCCTGGAAATCTCCATCACTCAAGTGGTTAATATAACATAAACCTAGCTGAACAACACTTCTGTACATTACCATCTCAACACACAGGCGTTTCAATACTAGTGAGATGTGCAATACGTCAGCACTAATACCAAATGTTTATATATTATATTTAGCATATGAAAAATCACGGGATAGTGCAAGTTCTTGATTCTTGATAAATTGTAAAATTTTTGAAATAATAACATATTATCTATATTTAGTACTTTGGCGCTTATCTGAATTCTTCACTCAATCAGTTCCAATTTTGAAAATGATACTTAAATTCAAAGCAAATTTAACTTCATTGAACCAGATTTCACGCAGGACGCACAAACTACCAAAATTAGTTTGTTTGATGAAGTAAAAAAATATATAAAATCTGTATTAAAAATTTTGTTACATTTATTTGAACCTGAAGGATCAAATTTAAATATACATTGGTTTGCTAATAATGAAAAATGATGAATGGTTAGGTTAGGTTAGGTTAGGTTAGGTTAGGTTAGGTTAGGTTAGGTTAGGTTAGGTTAGGTTAGGTTAGGTTAGGTTAGGTTAGGTTAGGTTAGGTTAGGTTAGGTTAGGTTAGGCTAGGCTAGGCTAGGCTAGGCTAGGCTAGGTTAAATTCAAAGCAAATATGACTTCATTGAACCAGATTTCGCAGGACGCACAAACTACCAAAATTAGTTTGTGTGATGAAGTAAAAAAAAAAAGTATAAATTTTTGTTAAATTTATTTAAACCTGACTGATCGAATTTCGATATTCATCGGTTTGTTTATAATGAAAAATGATGAATGGTTAGACCTATCTTTTTTAGTTGCATATTTTAAAATTGAAACTTTATTAATTTTCATTGTAATTTTTGTTTTCAAATATTTTTAGGTGGTAAAACGCAGAAAACAATAGCCTACCTATGCCACGGGGACTCGTCGCATATTTTCACTCAGTGGGCAATATGGATGACGGGAAACATTGGTAAATAGACCTTTTTAATGTTAGGGGAATTAAACATGATTGCATTAGGCCTAAGGCACTTCACGCTATATTATGCGCAATTAAATTGGGCCTGGCATGTTCGTATTATATGTTGGGCTGACACACTACGCTATAATCTTCCTCGTGAGAGGAGTTCAGATCAATTGGGGAACTGCCGCGGAATATCATTTCTTTGTATGGGATCTGTCACTTGACAGACGACAGCCGCGTAATTACGGCGCTCCATAAATTGTTCTGACCTCTTCTCCTGCCGTAGGTAGGAGAGGGGGTCGCATAATTTTCAAGTATAGCCTGGCTAGTAGATCACAGCGCATATCGTCGCCACACCCACACTTATAACACATGTATGGGATTGTATGGGGAGTAATATGGAGTTATATAAAACGCTTTAAACTTATAGCGTAATCTGTCACCCCCTTAATGCATATTGAAATATACATTGTGCCATTGATACCTTCGAGCTAAAAATTTGGTAATACAAAGTTAATCTTGCTACATATTTAAGACAGAATGAAGTCATGGTCAAGTCCCTTTCTGTTGCATGCATCATTTATGAGAAAGAGCGAGTGTTTTCAATGAAGCAGTAAGCCCAAACTACACATTTTTAATGTATGGATGTGGCTGATTGAATTCACTTGAATTTAACAGTAGGCATGTGTTTTAATTTTTGAAAATAAAAACAAATATTCCGTGGGAAAAGATTTTATCTGAAAACATTTTAATAAATATATAAATATTTTTTTTAGCCGTTCCTCTATCCCCGCAACATCCCGCCCCGTTGATAGACCACTATCTTCAGGACAGCGGAGCGTCTATGGTTATCTGCGATCAAACCCTCGCTCAAAATCTGCCGCAGTCCAAAGCCACAACTCTGTTCCTGCCTCCGGAACTACGATCAACAGCTTTATTGGACCTGTTGCATGAAAATACTGGTAAAATAGACATATACAACTTGACACGGTTAAATTTTCAATTGGTGGTGTCCAAAGATATTAGAAGAACGAGATGTGCTATGAGCAGTTCATTCTGTGTGGAATTGTTTTGCCGAGTGTCGCCGGTTTTGTTCACCAATACTACTGCACACCTTCGCTTACGCTAAGGTATCCGCACTAACACATAGAACAGATTTCTGTGCGTACACGTCCCGATACCGTTCAAAGTACCCTAGTTAGGTAGTACTCCGCCTACGGTCCGGCGGCCATCATAGCATATCTCGTTCTTCTAATATCTTTGGTGGTGTCACTAGTATAAGTATTTTGAGTATTGTGGATACAAAATAAATCTATTAATTTTAAATTGGTACATTCCTTCATTCATTGACTGCAAATTTAATTATGTCAACCTGTAGTTTTTCTTTTCTTGCGCATGCTGTAGATAAGAGCACTTCTGAAAAGTGTTTTTAATTAAATCTACTCAACTCTTTGGAATCGCATTTGTTTTCTATGCGATAGATATATTTAGTTTTAAAAGATAATAATTAAGAAAAAATATAGATTAAAACATTAACTGGTGAATTACAAAATGACATTTTGGAGTCGATTGTGTTATAACTTTTTTTGATTTGGGCTTTCGTTTTCGAAAATTGATACAATGTTATAGTCAAACTAAATGGATCACATATGCAACAGCCACGTGTATAAGATTAATGTTAATTATGTGAATGTTTGAGCTACAAGACATAGATAGCTCTAGTATAGATAGTTCTCAGAGGTTATAGACTTATCCAACAGATGTCAGTAGTATATAGGTGTGACCCTCCATGATTATAACCGAGGTGGGCTAGCAGTTAGGTTTCTAGCAACAGAGAGAGATTTTGAGAACAGAATGGAGAGGATTAGGCCTCCAGGTTGTCCTGCAGACTTGTTCCTGATTTAAGAGTCTAAATAAAGACAAAGGGCCTTGCTAATAAACGTGTTTAAAATATTATGCAACTGAACAACCATTGTAAGGGGGAAAGTGTTTTGTCTTGAAGAAGGTTTTATTTATTTAAAAAACCATTAACAGCAATTATGTATGTATTTTGAAATATTTTAGATGCACCCGGTGCTTTAAGCCTGGATGGATTCCAAGACGGGCAGTTCTACGCTAAAAGCGATGCACTTTTAATGTACACAAGTGGAACTACTGCCAAACCAAAAGGTAAATAAAGGTTATATAAAATTATATCATTGCACGGTACTTGCAATGTCTTTATGTATGTTACTGTATTATAAGTATTAGGGTTTGTATTTATTTAAAAAGTATTAGATTTGCAAGAATATACCCGAGGAAGACATGGCACCATCCTCTCAATTAACACGTTGAACGCCATTGTGAAATGAAGAAACATTACCATTTTAAATTCGAAAAAAAAATAAGTAGATGGCATCGGCGACCATCAAAACGTATTCCTTTTTTTTTTTACCAAAATTTTCCATGAAATCAAGAAAATTAACTGCGGTCACCGGTGACCGTCATGGCGCTATGGGAGAAAAATGACGATTTTCATTATGAGGTCACCGGTGACCTACATGGCATTCAATGTGTTAAATACTACACAGATTGTGTTAAGAGTCAGAATTACAGAAGAGTTTGTATGAGATGGCGCATGAATTCGAATGAACCAAGGAGTGGGTTGTGGCGGTCTGTCCTCATTATCTTGTCATCATAATAATAATAAGTATATCGTTTTTTATCTCTTATCTTTTTTATACAGATTATGTTATATCAAACAAAATAAATAAATTATTATGGAAAATAATTTTACCTCAGCTTTGTAATGCAACATTATATATCAGTAAATCTTGGTTAACTCATTATGTAGGTAAATACATATTTTAAAAAATTATCTCTCCTCGCTGACGCAAAATAAATCGATATAAGAGATTTGGTTCAAGAGCAATATACTCTTCCCAACCGGGAGAACCATTGTCAGGTTGGTCCTACAGGCAGGAAGATAGAATAATCTATGATGACGCTGTCTCAGATAGTCATCAGGAACATAAAAATAAGCTGAGTTCTTGATATAGCCTCAACAGCAGTCTGAATAAGTGGGAGGCGGCATACTCCTCTCTTCTGAGCTGCAGGGAGTGAAGTCCTAGCATGCCCATTCGTTGGGTAGAGCCACAGATAGTGGCCGTACTCGCTCATGTAGAAAAATCTCTGAGGTTTTTTTTTAAATCTCTCCAACATTAGGGGCACCCAATCTCATGAGGATTCCAGATAGCCGAATCACTCTCCAGTCTACTGCGGACCAGGGAGAAATATAAAATTCTCAGAATACGGGTATTCCGGATATCAATAACGGGTATCACAAATATCCCGGTTCGGAGAACAAACCCTATCATTTTTAAAGCTGACTGACACACCCCTTCTATATGAACTCGAAATTTGGTCTACTCTCAAGCGTAATCGCAAGATCCTTTATAGTTGAAACTCGTTTGATATTATGATGGAGCTTAGGGTGCCTATACAGTGGCGGCTCGTGACTTTTGAGTGAGACAGAGTGCCATGTTTGAAAAATTCGACATTATTAATGTTGAGTCCAAAATGATTTTTTTTTTTATTATGAAAATTCGATTATTTATATGAAAATTTTCAGTAAATATCAATTTGGCTGTGCCGCACAGATTTCCTGAAAATCTTCATACAAATAACTGAATTTTTGAAAAAAAAAGAAGTCACTGTCGGCTGCAACAGCATTAATAATGCCATTTTTTGTAATATTAGCACTCTAGTACACCCAAAACTCACGGGCCACCACTGTACAGTGGCGTGAGTAGTTGAGACGGTAGGTGCTGTGGTAGGTAAGATGAAATGCTCTGATGTAAGTTATATAGGACTACATATTTCAAGACATTGAAATGAAGCTGGTTTCGTTGACTTCATTTAGAAATATTATCAACGTCAGACGCTTAGAGAGCTGTAGATAATCCAACCTATTCAGATCTAGACATAAAAAAATAGCTATATCCCGTTCTGTTTTGTGAATCATGAATGGGGTGTGAATGTGGACTACATTGTAGAAGAATATCCCCTTCTACAGTTTACCGGATGCACATCTGTGTACTGTCTGAACCAAGTGACTCCCGATGCCGTCCACTAGCTGAATAATTTCAGCATCAGAAGATACTCTTAGTATCGTCCTGGTGAAAGATCTCCACTCAGAATCAAAATGTTGCGTGAAATAGCTTCAGCCGTGCATGGTGATCAAATTTGAATAACCAAGTGCTTTCCCACCTTCCTCTTCCCATTCTCCGTCCACTCCCCACTACCTTCAGCATCAAAATATACCCCAATTAGGGATGCAATAGTCCTACTGGTTGGGACTCATAATTTTGAAGTAAGTAAGAGCATTTCCATATAAATTTGCAGGTGTAGTTCATGGTTTCGACCAGCTGTCAGCGCAGGTGAGCTCGCTGCACTCTGCGTGGAGATACCATGCCACGGACACGCTCCTGCACTGCCTGCCCCTTCACCACGTACACGGCGTGGTCAACAGCGTGCTGGCTGGACTGAGTGCTGGAGCCAAGATCCGAATGATGTCCGGATTCAGTTCACCATCGGTGAGTATTAATTCAACAGTTAATTCGAAATCTCATTTGTTATAGATGCTTAAAATCTCTCAGTCCCCTCTTACCACGTAGTAGTCCCACAATACAATACACCACTACTCAAGCAAGAATCTCTTTAAAATTGTAATGTCCTAAAATCAGAAAATGTTCTTCGAAATGAAATTATAACCCACAATTTTGTTAAAATGGCTACAACATACAATAATCTATGTAAAGCACCCTTGAAGTGAATGACTGATCGTAGCAAAATCCTGTTTTAATTGAAATGTTTTGCATTTTGTCTCTCTGTAAATTTGTTTGTACGTTACATTTCAAGATGGTGGTCATTTTAACGGTTCAGTAAATATTCTTTTTTCAAATTTGAAATCGCTGTGTTTATTTGGACTTCATTATTTGCCTTTTTGTTCAATATCATGGTACCTACCTGCCTGAAGAAAGTTTGAAAAAAGAATTATTGTCATTGAGATAGTGACCCTTCTTTGAACAAATTGTATAATTCCCTACTTGAATTTTTTTTTTACATAAAATATATGGTTTACAATTAAGTAGGTAGGTATTTTAGTACCTACTTACAAAGCTTATAATTTCAGTTCAAATTATGTTTTTAACTAACTAAGTAACCAAACACGCCGTTTTTCCGCAGGGGTAGGCAGGGAGGACGTACCGCCAAACAACTCGGTCTTGGGACACACTTCTTGCCTCATTCATACATATTCTTCTATTATTCTGACTTTTGACATGGCCCGACTCAAGTATCTGATTCACTTGATCGTGCCATGTCTTCCTCGGGGGTCCACGACTTCTGCTACCATTCACATTTGCGTCTTATATTCTCCTTACACTCCTTTCTTCGCTCATTCGCTGCCCAAACCATCTAAGCGTCCCTTTCTTAATCTTACTCATTAAGCTTACATCAGCCTTGCACTCTTTGCGGATCTCCACATTTCTCACACGATCATACATGGTTTTACCACACATACGCCTCAGGGATCTCATTTCTACAGCATTCAGTCTACTTTCATTCTTTCTCTTGCCAGTCCCATGTCTCACTCTCATACATTAGGGTAGGTAACAGCACTCCATCGTAGACTGCTAGCTTCTTTGGACAATTTTTTGTTAGCGCCAACTGCCTTCAGTCCTTCATTAATGGAGTTTCCTGCATTTACCCTTCTTTCAATATCTCTGTTAGCCTTCCCATCTCTTGTAAACATACTTTCCAAATACACAAACTCCACATCATTCACCTGCTCCAAGTATTCCTCATTCACGACTATATTGCACACTTTTCCAAACACCATGACTTTAGACTTACTTTTGTTTTTAATTTATAAAATAAGAGAAAATTAGTAATATTATTTTTTGGATGCGAGGACTACTGTTCCCAGAACTACTGGTTTAATCACCTAATGGCACTTTTTAAAGTTGTTACTCTCTCATCTTCTTCCCCTAGTCTTATTCGGGTCAGAGCATATTGGGCTATTTCAGCAGTCTCCATCCATTGCAGACCCAGCTTCTGGAGATGCTTTGCTTTATGCATTGTGTTGTTATTTGTAGGTTTGGGCGCACTTCCTGGGCATGAAGAAGAGAGACAACTCGAGGATAACGGTGTTTATGGGTGTCCCCACCATGTACTCCAAGCTGATCGCTGAGTATGATAAAGTGTTTGCCTCCAGCAGCAGGCACAGGGAATATGTCAAGTTAGTCTCCATTTTACATATTACTATACATTTTACATAATTATTATTTTAACCTAGCTATAAAAATGTAATAGTAAATGGTTGATGAGTGTATTTGAATTACAGAGGTGTGCTAAAGACCCGAATGCGGCTGATGATCTGTGGCTCCGCCCCCCTACCCGCACCCGTCTTCGAGAGATGGGAAGAGATCTCCGGACACAGATTGCTTGAAAGGTATGTTAAATTATTCAAACAGAACCGACAGCATTATACATATTACAGAGGTGTGCTAAAGACCCGAATGCGGCTGATGATCTGTGGCTCCGCCCCCCTACCCGCACCCGTCTTCGAGAGATGGGAAGAGATCTCCGGACACAGATTGCTTGAAAGGTATGTTAAATTATTCAAACAGAACCGACAGCATTATACATATTACAGAGGTGTGCTAAAGACCCGAATGCGGCTGATGATCTGTGGCTCCGCCCCCCTACCCGCACCCGTCTTCGAGAGATGGGAAGAGATCTCCGGACACAGATTGCTTGAAAGGTATGTTAAATTATTCAAACAGAACCGACAGCATTATACATATTACAGAGGTGTGCTAAAGACCCGAATGCGGCTGATGATCTGTGGCTCCGCCCCCCTACCCGCACCCGTCTTCGAGAGATGGGAAGAGATCTCCGGACACAGATTGCTTGAAAGGTATGTTAAATTATTCAAACAGAACCGACAGCATTATACATATTACAGAGGTGTGCTAAAGACCCGAATGCGGCTGATGATCTGTGGCTCCGCCCCCCTACCCGCACCCGTCTTCGAGAGATGGGAAGAGATTTCCGGACACAGATTGCTTGAAAGGTATGTTAAATTATTCAAACAGAACCGACAGCATTATACATATTACAGAGGTGTGCTAAAGACCCGAATGCGGCTGATGATCTGTGGCTCCGCCCCCCTACCCGCACCCGTCTTCGAGAGATGGGAAGAGATCTCCGGACACAGATTGCTTGAAAGGTATGTTAAATTATTCAAACAGAACCGACAGCATTATACATATTACAGAGGTGTGCTAAAGACCCGAATGCGGCTGATGATCTGTGGCTCCACCCCCCTACCCGCACCCGTCTTCGAGAGATGGGAAGAGATTTCCGGACACAGATTGCTTGAAAGGTATGTTAAATTATTCAAACAGAACCGACAGCATTATACATATTACAGAGGTGTGCTAAAGACCCGAATGCGGCTGATGATCTGTGGCTCCGCCCCCCTACCCGCACCCGTCTTCGAGAGATGGGAAGAGATCTCTGGACACAGATTGCTTGAAAGGTATGTTAAATTATTCAAACAGAACCGACAGCATTATACATATTACAGAGGTGTGCTAAAGACCCGAATGCGGCTGATGATCTGTGGCTCCGCCCCCCTACCCGCACCCGTCTTCGAGAGATGGGAAGAGATCTCTGGACACAGATTGCTTGAAAGGTATGTTAAATTATTCAAACAGAACCGACAGCATTATACATATTACAGAGGTGTGCTAAAGACCCGAATGCGGCTGATGATCTGTGGCTCCGCCCCCCTACCCGCACCCGTCTTCGAGAGATGGGAAGAGATCTCTGGACACAGATTGCTTGAAAGGTATGTTAAATTATTCAAACAGAACCGACAGCATTATACATATTACAGAGGTGTGCTAAAGACCCGAATGCGGCTGATGATCTGTGGCTCCGCCCCCCTACCCGCACCCGTCTTCGAGAGATGGGAAGAGATCTCTGGACACAGATTGCTTGAAAGGTATGTTAAATTATTCAAACAGAACCGACAGCATTATACATATTTGCAGTTCATAGCTTTGTAGGGTTAAAATTGCCCAACTTCTGATAGGAGAGCTATGTGATCAACGCACAAGAATTCCAATTGCCAGAGCCTGTGGGACTATGGCATCCCAATTGGGATATTTTGAGAAGTTGAAGGAAGGGAAGAAGATGGGGAAGCGGAAGGTTAGTGTTATATCTGCGTTACTTTGCAGATTTTGGTGTTGGGAACTCTTTGTAAAAAGTAAAAGGTTCTTTATTATAATTGTGTTTATTTACGTTACAATTAATAGGACTGGATTTAGCTACACTGTTCATTACCCGAGTGTTGGTAATTCTCTGGTTCGAGACGCTTGTTCCCTGTCAATATCATCTTACAAGCACTTGTTACACTCTAGCGACATCTGACGGACTCTGGAGGAGTAAGTTTTATGACTAGCGCCATCTATCGCTTAAATACTCAACCTTATTACCATACATCACAGTTAGTCTCATGCTTCAATTTTAAATGGCATATTTTTTCCTGGGGGATACTGAGGAAGTCTACGCTTATATGCTATATATATGTAGAAAATATTCAGACAAAAATTTGAAAGCACCTTATTTTTATGTGGAATTTTGTAAACAACAGATACGGCATGACGGAGCTGGGCATGGCGCTCAGCAACTCCTACGAGTCCATGGCCGACAGGACCCCGGGCTTTGTGGGCACTCCGCTGCCTGGCTGCAGTGTCAAGATCCACAGTGAAGAGAGCGGCACGCTGGTCACCCTGGAAGCTCCGCTGCCAACCCGAGAGGTTAATTCTACATAATACAGTATAGTCTATTACAATAACACTTAAAAACTGAGCCTCTTCGGTTTAACGAATTTTTGGATTACTGAAACCTTTAAGAAACAGCCTGAACCTTTTAACGTAGATAGATAGTCGAAAATTTATTCCTTTTTACCATTTAAATCAGATACTGCGGATTGACCAATGTTTAATTCATAGTTAACTCTGCAGTAATGCCCGGTATTTCAGTTGATTTTAAACTCAGCTTGGTTGGAGTGTCAAGCTTATCACATTAATCTTTACATAAGTTGTAAAGAATAGATATCACCGATATTAAGCGTTTTGATTTTAATAGAGGAAAGTGTTTCTTTTTTCTTTGCAAAACCAAATGTCAACAACCGCAGTTTATTTTTACTAAGGTTTAATTTAAGAGTTGATATTTTGTAAAGTTCCCCACTTCAATCAACATGATGCTATATGCGAGGATACTAATTGTAAATAGTATTTTTTTTTGCTAGAGTCAGCGCACTATTCATGAAATTATAATGAACTAACAAAAAACAGTTGAGGGGATACGATACAACTGAAATACCGGGCCTAAGTCTCTTTAAATTACACTATTCTCTTCAATAGTTAACGTCTTGTGTTTTCCACCCACCCCGCCCCTGTCACTCGGTGGTTCGGTTTACTGACAGAATGTCTGAATTGCTTCAATTTGCTTTGTCGTGATGTGCTGAGTAAATTCTTAAAGACAAAAATTCCTCCATGATTAGTTTGACAATATTTCAAAAAGTCGTACTATCATCATCCTAAGCGGAAATTTTTTAAAATTTTATTTAACGCCTAGAAGACTTTTTACATGTAGGTGGTACAATTTTGATGACAGACAATTTTGAAACATAAGAAAGAAATAATAAAAATAACATTACATTAAAAAAATATATGCAAGAAACAAAAATAAAAAAAGAAAAAGAAAAAGAACAAGAACATAAACTAAAAAATACAGGGATTGACTGGTTTACAAAAATACAACTTCTATTTTTTTTTTTATTGTTGATACATTTTTTTTACAATATTTCATATTTCAATTCAGTAATGTTGGCCTCACTGGGTTGTTTACCCGTGCTGAGGCCCCCATTTTATAATTTAAGAATTTATACATTTAAAAAAAAAGAAAAACAACATTAAAATAAAGATAAATTTAAATAAATTAAAATATAATTATAACACTAAAAGAAAAATATCAAAAGAGAATGTAAATCGGCATTTATAATGATATATGTGTTTGTGCGTGTTGCGTGTTTTATATATTTTTTTGTGTTGCGTGTATATGTTTTATTCTTTTATGTTATAGAATTTTGGTAATATTGTCTATATTTAGGAATAGTGTTGGAATAAATCTTTTACGTGATCCAAAAAGTTTGCAAAGTTAATATTAAATATATCTACATTACCTAAGTATTGGTTTCCTATGGTGTGAAACCGTTGTATTGGGGAGTTCGCAATGTAATGTTGCGCTTATGTGTGTTGCAGTGGAATAGTGTATGTGTTGTTATCGTAGGTATTTGTAAATTTATGAGTTGCAGAAGTTTGCAACAGTCGAATTTAGAGTTTATTTTGAAGAAAAAAGTTAAGTTTTTATTTTACGCCTGTCTTCCAATGTGTGTATTTTTAAAGTATTTAATAAGAAATGATAATGTAAGTCCTCTAGTGCAAGGCTGCCCAACCCCAGGCCCGCGGGCCACATTGTGGCCCGCGAACGAATTATAAGTGGCCCGCGTGAACCATTTTCAAAAATCCCGCCAAACCGCCAATTTGAAAAAGTGTCGCGGGCCCGCGGTAAAACAAACAATGCAGCTTGCGCGCGGTCACCAGTGTTGCCAATGAAGGCGATTTATCGCTATTTAGGCTACTCAGAACGAGAATCAGCGACGAAAAAATCTAACCTGTTGAACTTACTTTTTAAACAAAAATACACCGGTTTTTGATATAATATTATTTGCGTCCGAAATGGAATCTTGTAGCCACCCCACCCCCATGGAATTCGAAAAATTGCTGTGCTGTATTTTTTTTCTCAGTGAAGTTCCGTAACAACCCCCCCCCCCATGGATTTCAAATATTTTGTGGGGAGCACTCATTTTGGGGTGAATTATTTTTTATAGAAATTCTCTAACAACCCCCCCCCCCCCCCCATGGAAATAGGAACCGTCAGGTATTCAGTGGCCCGCCAGTGATTCAAAATCGTCAATTTCGCCCAACTGTTAAAAAGGTTGGGCAGCCTTGCTCTAGTGGGATATTTAATTTAAAATTTATAAAAAAAATAAATTATTCTCTCAATGTTATTAATGTGAATTTTGTAAGAGGGAAACCAAACTAGTGAGTTGTATTCAATTATGCTTCTAACTAGAGATATGTATAACAGTTTAATGGCTTGTATGGAGTTAAGTGTAAGTTTTTAGTTGTTCTTAATATGAAGCCTAGTGTTTTCATGCCTTTGTTTACAATTTGGTGGATATGATTGGCATATGATTGGATATGATTGGCATATGATTTTTGTTTTTCATTCAAAATAATTCCGAGATCTCTCATTTCCGTGACTCTTTCTAAAGCTGTATTGTTAAGAATATTCAAATAAAACACGATTTTTATTTCTGCAGAAAGTCAAGGTTTTTTTTTATTTTCCTACATTTAAAAATAGATTATTTTGTTCACACCAATCTTTAAACTTACTAACTTACTACTTGACTGTAGTATTTGTAAAATGTTGGAATGATGAAAGACTTGGCTAGCAGATGAATGCATCCACAAAGCGTGGGAGGGAACCCGACGCAATTGTCCACTTAGCTACAAATAGCTCTACATGTAAACATAAACCAAACTGATCGAATATCTGAAATTAATACATTCACTTCCGTGACCCACTAAATTTGATTCCTTCATTAGTGTCCCTAGTGAATGACGTCCAATAATAACTAAACTTTTTCACAAAATATAATTTTTTGTATGCCAACATTTAATTTAATTTAATCAATTTTGCTTACATGATATAACCTTTTTTTTCCAGATAAACCTCTCCCAACTTCAATTTCATCCTGACAATGAACCTGCAGTCAAAAATTTATTTGTAGAAAAGTCTGACTACACTCCGTTTGATAAACAGGTAAAAATAATTTTTGCCACATAATTGAAGGGTATTTTTGCAAAACTGACTTATTCCACCTGAACCATAGACATATGAATATTAGTAGACCTGCCCTAAGTGATTAAAAGCGTATTATCCCCACTCCCCATACCGGTTCCATTGGAGCCGGCTGTGCTCGCGTATGGCCTCAAGTGAAATTTGAAAACGTGACGTCATCATTCTTGTGCGAACTATGGTCGAGGCATCATCGGTTCATTTTACGAAATAACACGGCAAAATGTTGACTTGTACTATGAAAACTTGTAAAAATAGATGTGAAAAAGAGAATAAACCCAATTGTCGTATTACATTCCATATATAAGCATTATTTTACTTTATTTTAAGCATATTCACATCGTATAATATGAATCAGTTGTTACTATCACATCGAGAAACGTCTGGACGCGAAACACAAAGCTGGTTGGTTGCTGGGAAGTAAATTATGAACATTTATAAAAGTGTCTTAACTAAATACTTAAACGAAATATTCGACTCTGAAAATAGAACCGAATTTTTTTGCCGAATTTGGACTTCGCAAATTTGTTCATAACGTGGCGAGTAATTTGCTCTCCCATGTAAAAATGTCTATTCATTCAAAAAAGCAGATTTTACTTTTAAGAAGTAAATGGTGATATTATAATGCGAGATGCCTATTTACTGTCAGATTGATTTATTGACGAATCACAGTCAGCTTCACCCCCTTCGTTCTTCAACAGTTGATTTTACCCCTCGCCATTATCTTCTCGTCTATTAATTCCTATGTCTGTGACCTGAACGTTTTTTTGGGAAATCTCAAAAAAATGATACAGACGTCGTATATATGATTTTATACCTGTGTTTTTTTTTAGAGATTACTTTGATTATATTCAATTTAAATTATCTATATAATTCAAAATGTTTGTTTGTTCAAAATCTTATCTCCGAAAGATCTTCGTTGCATTTGAATATGTTTTTGTTTTTATTTACCTATGTTATATAGATGGCACCTGTGACAGGTAAAAACATGTTTTTTTTTAATAACAGCGCCATCTGTTGTACATAAAAGCAACATGCGCTATTGTTTCTCTATCTGCACCGAGAGACCGAGCCACAGAAATGCGTGGCTGGGTACAGCTAGTCATATGTAACTAACTAACCATCACGCCGTTTCTCCGCAGGGGTAGGTCAGGAGTCTTGGCACACACTTCTTGCCTCATTTACATTCATACATACTCTTCTATTATTCTGACTTTTGACATGGCCCGACTCAAGTATCTGATTCACTTGATAGTGCCAGGTCTTCCTCGGGCGTCTCCAACTTCTGCTACCATTCGCATTTTTGTCGTAATATATTATTAGGTTATAATAACCATAAACAAATATTGAAAAGCAATAAGTTTACAATTTATGTTTGGAATAAGTCTTTTTTGGAAGACAATCTTGGAATAATCCTGTATGCAACAAACTGTCTTAGAATAAGCTAATAAGCTGATTTTGAAACGCCATGTAACACAACTTTCATACAAATCAACTTGGCAGCCAATTTTTCACTTGACCGAATGCTTTGTTTCTATTGGCTGAAATGGAATAAGCATGTTTTAGTAACTTTATAATGCAAAAATATTGTGTACATGTTTAGATAAATATTGCAACTCACAAGTCCTATTTGAAAAAAAATTGGAATTATCAGTTTTTCAAAAATACCCCTCCATTATCATTTTATATTAAGTTATTACTTATTTAACAATCTTTTACTTGATCCCCTTGAAATGTGGTGCTGGAGAAGAATGATCAGGATTTCGTGGGCAGTCAGGCGCACTAATCTATCCATTTTGGAAGAGCTAGCCATCCAAGATTCGCTGTCAACTGTCTACAGCGTATCCTGCAATACTTTACAAACTGAGAACTCCAACCTGGAGAAACTCATGGTCAATTGCAAAGTGGAAATGGAGTGAGGTTCACTGTGATCCTCAACAGTGAACCAATGACTACACAATACATATTACAGTTTCTATGATAGTCTTGTATGGAAATTATGAATAAAGTTTTAAATGACAATGTTTCAGTGCACAATAAAGTACGCAGATGAGCAAAAGAAAACTGGACTGACGGGAGAGATCCAGGTTCGAGGTCCGTTGGTTTTCAGACGCTACTGGGAAAAACCCGATCAAACCAAAGAGGGGTACACGTCAGATGGGTGGTTCAAAACAGGTGCACTATTTTATTTATTAACATAAGGTTTAACAACCTTAATTTCATTTCAAGCTAAATCAACAATAACCACTGCATTCTATGTAATTGAGTCCTTAAGGGGAAAAACAGCATTATACGAAAAAGTGAGTTGAGATATAGGCTCTTAAACATTTCATTTGACTGTTTTGTGGGCATTTACACATTGAAAGTCTAATAAACTTATATGCAATAAGCCATTTCAATGAAAAGACAACACTTTTTAAGTATTTGAATCAATTTATTCATAAGTTTTGAGTACAATACAAATAAAAGAAAAAAATAATGGAATTTTTCCATATATGTATCAATATTTTTTTTCATTTTACTAACAAAAATTTCCATTAAATTTGAAAATTCGATACTTGTTGCAACATAATAAACAAATAACACAATGCAGAAATAAAACTATCACCATTATTAAATGGCAAATAAGATAGCAAGCGCCGATTGCAGAAATCATCAGTTTCAATTAACACATTGTAATCGGATCACGTATTTATACGTTTTTGATAGATTGTTAGTGGAGCGCGGGTCACGTTAAAATACGGGTTCCAATATACTTGAGTTTTCGCTATATAGCGTCTGTAGGGTTGTAGCCATGCAATAATAATTTTTATTTTACATTTAGAAATAATTTTTTTGTATAATTTGTAAAATAAAGGATGTTATGTAAAAAAAATATTATTTTTTTCAAAACTTTCCTACTTTATGTGAAATTCTGCACTAGTTTAACAATGAAGAATACATTTCTAAATATAATAAAATAAAATGAAATAAAATAAATAATTAGCAAAAAGAATTATTGAAATCAAAGAAATATTTTTGAAGTTATCGCAATTTTTCTAGAGGTCTACGTTAGCGCGAAATTACGCAAAAAATCACCCGTTACCAGCACTAGTACGCGGCCGAAAACTGCCCGATCAAAATGTGTTAAGTAATGGTTGACTTGTAATGAGAGCACACTACCGGCCGTTATCATACAAAGACAGGTCTTGTACTGTTGTTATCTGTGCTTGAGATTTTAAAATGATTTTTCTTGTAACATGTTGCATGTATGGCACGTAATTTAAATGGATCTAAACAAAAATGTTATTTACATAAAAATGTTTATGATTTTAAATTTCCGCGAGTCATTGAAGAGACAAGCCACTAATCTGTGCTGATTTAAAAGAAAATTTACATAAGGCCTTTCAACTCCTGGGCCCCATACAGGCCAATGAAATTGTTTACCTGTCCAAGAAAGAATTTCGATAATTGAAAACGTTTGATTAATTTCACCCAAAGTAAGTTAACATTGACCTTACTTTGGGCATTCAGACTCGCCCACGACACACTTGTATCGGCTTTATCTCTTCAGTGATGTGACTGGTACGAGTGCAGTTCCGCTGAGTTTTTTCGGTCTGCGGCCTAAAGGGTGGAGATTGTCTTAATGACAACCAACCTCCGACAGGAGAGGACACCATAAGATGAAGAATGTTTTCTGTCATTTCATCCACACGCTAACCTTATATTCCACAACACAGTCTCTCGTGTCTAGGATGAACGAAGTATGCATGAAGAATGAGTTAATGATGAATGTAAGTAAGTCTAAAGTAATGGTGTTTGAAAGAGAGAGTACGAAAACAGTGTGCTATATAATTGTGAATGGGGAATACTTGGAGCAGGTGGATGAGTTTGTGTATTTAGGAAGTATGTTCTAGAGAGATGGGAAGGCTGACAGAGATATTGAAAGAAGGGTAAATGCAGGTAATTCCGTTAATGGAGGACTGAACGCAGTTGGCGCTAACAAAAAATTGTCCAAAGAAGCGAAGCTAGCAGTCCACAACGGAGTGCTGGTACCTACCCTGATGTATGGAAGTGAGGCATGGAACTGGCAAAGAAAAGATGAAAGTAGATTGAATGTTGTTGAAATGAGCTCCCTGAGGCGTATGTGTGGTAAAACCATGTATGATCGTGTGAGGAATGTGGAGATCCGCAAAGAGTGCAAGGCTGATGTAAGCGTAGTGAGTAAGATTAAGAAAGGGACGCTTAGATGGTTTGGGCATGTAGAGCGAATGAGCGAAGATAGGAGTGTAAGGAGGATATATGATGCAACTGCGAATGGTAGCAGAAGTCGGGGACGCCCGAGGATGACATGGCACGATCAAGTGAATCAGATACTCGAGTCGGGCCATGTCAAGAGTCAGAATAATAGAAGAGTATGTATGAGACGATGTATGAATGTGAATGAGGCAAGGAGTGTGTGCCAAGACCGAGTTGTTTGGCGGTCCGTCCTCTCTGCCTACCCCTGCGGAGAAACGGCGTGATGGTTAGATAGTTATATTTGTGAATGGTGGTCTTTTATCTGTAGATGCTCTTCTCAGGTGCAACATGCTGTCATATTATACGTAAATATTAAATAACACTGCTATTTCTAATCTCTAATAGGCGATACGGGATTTTTGGAAAATGGCAAGATGAAAATCCTGGGCAGGACCTCGGTGGACATCATCAAGTCCGGCGGTTACAAGATTTCTGCCCTGGAGGTGGAAACCCTGATTCTCGGACATCCTGACGTAACTGATGTGGCAGTATTGGGACTGCCTGACGATACTTGGGGCGAAAAGGTAATCTTTTCAAAGACAAACATTCCTGGTGTTACGAATAACTCGACAATTTTCATTTGAATTTCTCGCTAGGGGAGCCCAATGCATTTCCCCACTCGGCTACTATCCGGTTTGAGTTCTGGTTAAACATACAGAAAATAGGGACACGCTTAATATGCACATTTTATTTAAAAACACTTTTTTTCATAAGATAATAATGAGTAGTAAGTCTTTCATTTTCCGGAATTGGAAAACAGTGCATTTTAATAGCCATTTTGTTAAAAAAAAATGGACAATTTGATGTATTTTCTTTACACCACGTTTTTACATAATAATATTTAAACTAGCAGATAAAAACCGCTGCAGCGGTTTGAAAAATTCAATGGTTCTTTTTGAAAATAACAGAGGGCGCCACTTCCGCTTATAACAATCCTAAACTGTACAGTCATTATGATATTAATACTATCTTTTTTTTCTTAATTAAACCCAAACTAAGAACCTATTTTAGGATCTTATTTTGGATTAAATAAGAGATGGAAAAACTAACCTTTGCATCAATGACAGTGAACGAAATAAATTTTAAAATACACCGTTTTCCATTTCCGAAACTGAATACTAGATCAACACAGTCGGTAGCATAGTTTATAGATGTCTTCTAATATTTTTTCTGCTTGTCAACAGGTGGCAGCAGCTATTTCGCTCAAAGAAGGACACACCCTCACAGTTCAGGAACTGCAGGAGTGGGGAGCGCAATACGCTCCCAAATATCAATTGCCTTCAGTTATATTCATCGTTCCCAAGTAAGTTAAACAAAACTAAATATTAGAAATAAATTACTCTTAGGCGCTTCTTCCACAGAGATATGAAAGTATCCGATACTAGACGATTCAAGTTTCTTGGCGACTATCAGCCGTACAACATTTGCGCGGAGGTTTGCCGATATTTTGTACTGAGCCCATCAGAGTGTTGTCAACTTTAAAGTTGGTTTTTTAACCTTGAACCTTTTAGCCCTAATCAAGATACATGATAATTTACAAATTCTACTACTAACTCTAAGAAATAACACCTTTTAAAATTATTTTCAATTCATTTCTAAATTCTGAAATTTATTTGTAAATCTTGTACTAATAATTTTACTTTTAATATTTTTACAGGCTGCCTCGCAACCTGATGGGAAAAGTGAACAAAAAAGACCTCCGTAAATGGATTCTAAACCCGCCAAAAGAAAAGGCTTAAATATACCTGTTCACATAACAAATTATTAATTTTAAGTGAAAGAAATATTTAATGCTGTTTATTTAAACTAAATATAATTATATTGGCGGTTGAATTTTATAATAATCGGGTTATATCAACGGGCCTTACTAAATTAATCTGTCTACTAATATTGTACTTTACAGGAACAAACTTTGAAGTTTTTGTTTCGTTATAAATTAGCCTGAAAACATGCAATACGAGTTTATTTTCACATATCAATTATTTTTAATATTTTATAACATTATTCTAAAAAGACAACTTAAAATTCACTCCTGTAAAGTAAAAAAAAAAAACATTCGGTTATTTTAGGAGGCCCTAATAGTATTCTTTGTAAATAAGACTATATTAGCCAAACATAAATGCATCACAGAGTTTGTCGTATTCATGCCCTTTTCGCTACTTTGGCGGCCTGCGTCTATAGTAGGTCCAACACCTCTCCGTGCGTCGGAGTCTTGGCAAATTCATCATCATCAAACTACCCTTGTTTCCCCTGCTATCTAATTCCAGTTCCTTACGTGCCTAAGGCTGCCGTGTTCGCCTCCGCATCTTTCAGCACTTCACCATTCTTCACTTCTTTATCCCGCAGACATACTAGTTATTAAGAAACCTCTGGTGGTCTCTTCAATCCTTGATACATCTCTATGCCCAGTCCAGCACCCAGAGGTTATAGCTTATAGTTGTTACCTTTTTCGCCATAAATCGATTTCATGGCTCCAAAGATGCGTCTTACATTTGTACATTATTTTTACTAAAATAATTTTTTTATTTTCTTAAATTAAAATTCTGATCACTTTGCGCAGTATGTTTGGAATTGTATAATTAAAATTATTATATTTAGATACTACAAAGGTATGAAATCAAAATAAGGCTGCTTACTTACATGCAAATCTTAATACATAATATGTGATTTTTTATGCTTTTAAATTAACAATCGCACTTTTCATTTCACATTTCACATCTTGATTATTTGATATGTAAAAAGTAATATGGATCCCAAAATGAAAAACAATGATGCATAATGATCACGAAACTGTGGTAGCATTTAAATGGTTCCATGATAACTCAACACAGTGACAATTCAACACACTTTTAAAAAGTGATATAAAGTCATTAAGGGACTGGGACACGGTCAAGCGGCTTGATCGCAAGCACGTAGTTTTTTTGTCTATTGTTGTCTATTATTGTCTATGCTTAGCGGCTTGACAGCCCGCATCAAGCCTCTCCGTCAAGCATGGCCACGCCTTCCTGTGATTTCGTGGTGGTCTATGTATATGTACTTCTATGCCTTCCTGTCATTTCGTGACTTGCGGCAAAATGGAATCTGTCAAAGACAAAGCGTTCTTGGCTCTTACGTTAGCTTTATGTTTGAATAAAATAATAAAAAGAAACGAATTTGGTGTCAAGTATGGTACAAGTTAAGGTACCGCTTTACCCATGAGCATTTGCAAAGTGTATTACAGGCTACAGCTATTTTTTGTATGAATATGTAAAAATATGTTTTCTCCATTGAAAATTCAGAAAATTATTTATTCTACAGTTTGATTATTAATGACCTTGAAAACCGCTGTCATAATTATTAAAAAATACTAAAATACTTCCAGAATTTTTAAATTAGATGGATTTCTACAAATTGAACACAAAAACAATAACTAAGTACCTATTTTATAACAATTTTATTCAATTTATATCATTGTTTATGATACGTGATATTTATTTGTCTATTGTCGTTTGTCTATTCCCACAAAAATATAAATTCGCATCAAGCCCCGCCGCCAGCACGTAGTATTGCGCAATGCTTGCAAGCCAGCTTCGGTACACGGTCAAAATGCTTGTCACAAAGTGCCATAGACAATAAACTACGTGCTTGCGATCAAGCCGCTTGACCGTGTCCCAGTCCCTTTAGAAACGATGAAAAAATGTATTTTTTTAACCTAACGTATTTAACCCAGTAACCCAGTTTTTGTTTCATCACTTTCCACGACTTTATATAATTTTTTAAAGATGTGATGAATTATCATTGTGATGATTTATCCGGTCACCCATTTAAATATATGTTTTATGTGATTGCATAATATAATTATTAGTAAAAATGTTTATAATTTTGTCTGTGAATATATTTTAATAAAAGTCATATTTTATTTTGTTAAATATTATTTATTGTTTGTTAATTGGTAAATAAACATGCTAAGATGGGTGAAGGAACTCATCAAATTAAGAGGAACAAGTTGAACCTTAACGAGGTTTTGCGCTTAAAAATATTTTTTAAATTCACTCAGTCAATAAGCGAATAATAATATTATGAAAAGACAACAGCTTGTTTAGTGGGAAAATACTTAACTTTGCTTCCAGAAGTCGCGGGTTAGATTGGAAGAGTGCAAATGAATTGAATTATTTCTATAGAGTTCAATAATTGTTTATTTGTCAATTTTTTTGCATTTTCAACTCAAGTTTCTTAACCACTACAGATAACCTGGTTCAATTTTTAATATTTGTTTATCTGTGATGAAAATTTTAAAAACATCACCTTATAAAATTATAAAACTCTTTTCTGGAAGTGAATTTCACTTTTGTCAATTTCTAGATAAATTCATCCCAGTCAAGATTGGCACTCGGCCAATGTTTACTAGAAAAACATACATAAAACCACGATAGAATAACTTAAAGCAAAGTGAACACAATATAAAAACAGTAAACACGTAATATTTGGATAACAAAATAAAATGCCTGCATATTAGATTCGATAATAAACATTCATTGAATTAGATTATTTATTACAAAAAAATTAAAATGGAGTTTTATAAATTGAATAAACACTTTCAAAGGCGTGGTGGTTCGTCTTTTCTCTTGTTCTAAATGAGAATATTTAATTCAAGAAGAAAAAATTACAAAAACCATATGGATGTTTCTAGTAAGTATTTGCAAGAAGTGTGACTAAAGCCAAGTTCACATGGGAATCTTTGGCTTGGTCTTTACGCACTATTTGGTGCTGAAGTTAGGACGTATTTGAACACACTCCAATCAGATTTTATAATATAGAACATTATAAAATTAGGATGGAAAAAACTACATTGGGTTAAAAAAAAATCCTTATGAGAAAAGAGCGCTATACAATGTTCAAATAGCACATCTTTGTGAAATGCGTAATAAATAAATAATAGCTAAAATAATTACGAGTAAGAAAATTATAACAAAAGCTTCATAAATAAAAGATGAACGTAATATTACAAAAGTTTTTCAAAAGATAATAATAAATTGTCCAAGGAATCAATCACATTTTCATAGAATGTCAACATTTAAGTCTTGAGATTCTTACAAAGTATTCATTATTCAACGCACAAAATCAAACATTTCAATAAATAACATGATTTAAAACCATTTAACGAGAGACATACTTAAAATATCAGGCAATACAACATTCTCAAACAATACTGAACATACGCATTATAATATGAATAATATCCAACAAACCAAACAAGAAATATCCAGATTCTCAACAAATGGACTAACAAAAACCGACGAGATAATCTACCAGCTCTCATGTTCTCTTCCTCTCGTAACCTTAGTAATTTCAACAAGTTTTCCCTTCCTTACAGAAATGACAAGAGTCATAATAAAAAAAGACATTGTAGACAGCTCACTGGATTATGTATTATTAAAAATATGTTTAGTGAAGAATATAAAAAGTGGCAACGCTAAAAACAAAGATAAAATTGTGTACACAAATGATTCCTAAATTACTGCAGGATATGTAACTGTTTAAATAAAAACAGGTTTGTTATAAATACTTTAATCGATAATAATCAACATTGCGATTCGGTGTAATTTTACCAAACTCATTCAAAACAAAATGCAACTATTTTTTTTCCAAAAGTCATCAATCACTTTTTAACTAAACTTACAATCAAATTTAATTCCTTAATCTCAAAGCCTAATCCTCCCACTTTCAGGCAGTGTTACCGCATAAACACTGTTTCTTGTTTTTTCTATTCACACTTAATAAATAAGAACCAAAAATATTTTTAGATTCACACCTACCAAGGTACCACATACCAAGCCACTTATAAAATATAGCCTACTTTGTATAATATTCAGTCAAAACCAAAAAAAAAGTGCGTAATAGTAAAATTCATATTATGTGTGAAGAAAAGAAACAAGAAAAACTGACACGGCTTCCAAACGCAGTAATTTAACTATGTATACATATAAAATTCTAATAAACTGCTATAAAAAAAATTAACTTGCAGCCAAATTTATAAATATGCAAATAAGTTTATCAAATTAATAACTGTCTGTTAGATTTTTTTTTATGTATTATTATTTAAACATTGGTTAATCATTAGTTTAATATTAAACGCTTAGTTTATCCAAAATATATGGACTATTACGGTTATCTTTACTCATGTCATGAGGCATTATCATATTTGATACATTTGAGATCTAAACATAGAAAAATTATTATTAACTTCCGTACATTTTACGCTCAATGTTGTCACCAATACGAGATCACTATAAGTTATTCAAAGTGGACAGCAAAGAAAAATCTAAAAAAAGGACATATTAAAAATTTTAAAGCACATCATTCACACAGGGTAAGTCTAATGAACTCAAGGTAAGTGGGATAAGGTATTATAAAATAATTTATACTTCAGGGTGGCCACAGTAAACAGATTTCTAAATTCCCTGACAATAAATTGCAGGTTTTCAATGTGATATTTTAAAAGTGATTTTGGGGCAAGATTCTATTTTAGCCAAATAAAAAGTTGTTTTGCATTTCTCTTGTTTTTTTGCAAATTACAAAACATGGAACATTTGGAAAGACGTATTAAATTGGATTTTTTTTAACAGTAAAAATGATGATTTGAGAATACCCTAATATTACCCTGATAATTCCCATTTTGTGGGTGTGTGGCTACCCTATTCTAAAGACTTCAACTTTCTATCAAAGAAACATCAGAAAAAGCCATCACTACAACGAAGTAAAAGTAATTCTCAATTAATCTTTCCATTATTATCACAAGTGGACAGACACTGTTTTTACTAATTATTTCACACTTAAGGCATATTGTACTAACTTTAAATATCCACAACATATTTATATTTTGACCTAAGGTTTGTCAAACCGGGACTGAAAAAGGCTTCTAGTATTTTGGAAGACAGAAATGTGGGGTTATGTATAAACATTATTAATGTGTTAATAATTTAAAAAAACATTGTGATACTTTTAGTAATCGAGACATTGCGAGTTTTGAGGCTGCCATTTTGGCCATGGGAAAGTGATGTAAAGCTAAATATTATAAAGAATCTTTAAGTTTATCATTGATTATTAAAAAAATTCTAAATTTTATGGAATCAATAAAGTTCAAAGAAAGCAATAAAATTTTGTAGTTTGCTAAAAGTGAAGCGCCAGAGTTTGGTATCAGAAAGTTCTATAGAATGTCCATTCTTTTGATAGTGATGCATATTTTAGCACCACAATATTAATGAAATTTAGTCTCATCTAATGCGTACAAGGTACAATAATGTTTCAGCATATTTTACATTAAAAAAAAATTAACAAACAATCGCCTTTCCTGAACAATTCACATGTTTGGCGTAGGCAATTCTAGCACTAACCCTCTGCATATGTTTTAGTGTAACTTCATGGATCACATATTTATGTTTTAGTGAAACTTCATGGATCACATATTTATGTTTTAGTGTAACTTCATGGATCACATATTTATGTTTTAGTGTAACTTCATGGATCACATATTTATGTTTTAGTGTAACTTCATGGATCACATATTTATGTTTTAGTGAAACTTCATGGATCACATATGTATAAGACGTTAGCAAACGTGAATAGTCGCTCTCGCTACATCAGGTGTATGATTATCATCTTATTATACTGTCTTAATACCCAATTTCCAATAATAAACCAATGTCCTTTACTAAATATGTATTCAATAAACGCAATCGTCAAAGTAAGAATCATCGCATCACTTAATTAAATAAAAACACATCAGAAACGAAGTCCAGTAAATACAAGCCTTTTTCATACACTAAAGTTTTCATATTTTAGGGTAAATATTACTTAGGTAGTCGATCTAATGTATCTTAATCAGGAAATACTTAACAAGTAGATGCGTATTACTTTAAAAGCCTAACAATTTGATAATTACATAAATGGATATCCAAATTTACACTTCTAAAAATGCCCACTGTCCAATAAAAAAAAAAGCTAAAAAAAACTCCAATATTTTTTTATATTTTGGGTATTTTATTTATTCACTTTGTGACAGAGTAGGTACTTTTTAACAATAATTTTAGAAACCATGTGACCATATTTTAAATTTAATTCTATAATGACGACTTACTGACAAAAAATAATCTCGTCTATGAATTTTTCACAATTGGTTTTAATTAAATCTTTGTAAAATCAAAATACAGTATTTACTAAATTTTCTTTATTTCACTGCCACGTTAATTATTTTCATTTAAAGCAGCACTGTAGACTTTTAATTATTGGCAGACATTTGCTTGTGCGCCACAACTATTTGGGTAAATAATGCTGTGAGGTCAACATGAACAAACACACAGCATTCAATTATTAACCATTTCTAGGCAATCTATCCCACCACACAGCATGTTTCGACACAATTATCTTATTGAAACTTCATACATCACATATGCAACAGTCACATAGAGGTAAGGTTAAATCTGCAAGTAGACGAGTTAAGTATACATTCGTATTTCTTTTTCCAATTAATTTTCCATAGACATGGACATAAATGATTGCATTCACGTCATACCTTTTATAGGCTTCATTTGTGTTTGGTTCTGGAATATCATAATAGTATTGGACATGTTTAAGTATTTGTTTGTCTGTTAATGAATGTTTTAAATTTAATTCCATCGTAAAAGTTATACCTAATAGTAATTTTATAGAGCGGCCACAGATCAAATAAAATAGACTTAAATTGAAGCAATTCTTACTTCAAACTTATTTGTTCCTCCAGGGATATTATTTACTCTTATAGATGTTATTGTTGCTTGGAAAATAGATGGTATACATAGACATTAAAATTGATAGAGCGGCCTATCAGGGAAAGGGGAACAAATGAAGTTGTGAGAGGCGGCGTGACCGTCTCCTTTTCTGCCATTTGTTAATAAATGAATCTGACAGCTCCAATCTCCAGCGCGTTTAAATGATACCCAGATTTCATGTTAGGACAAGTCCATCAATTTGAATGTCTATGATATTATATGAAAGATGCGTTATATTTAACCAACTGATATTCGCGTCTTTCCTATCAACAAATCAAGATTAAATACATATAACAACATATGATCGTAACAATAAATCCAACACTAGAGACGGAGTCTTTTCAAAACTCAATTTAAGCATATTTTAAATTGAAGCTTTGTGTTAAAGAAAGCAATCCAATCAAATATTTTTAATCTCAACATCTCTAATATCAGAGTGAATTAATTACACATATACGTTTGGAATTACATATTTGGTATAAAGGAACGATGCCTAAAGTCACACGTGAGATAAATATGTAGTAATATTATTGAATGTTCTAGTGCAGGCATGTCAAAGATACGGTCCGCGGACTAAGCCTAAATATGTCAAGTATCTGGATTTTCGAAATAATGCGCTGTTTTTCAACTATGACTTAATGCCAATAACGACTTTTTCCATTACAACTTAATGCCACTTTAATTATGATGTACCTTTTACTTAAAATTAAATACATGGTTTTATTATATCAAATCACTGTTCAATAGAATCCCGATACGCTGACAAAGTTTGGAAAAAAAAATTGGCACTTTCAAACATTGATTTTCGTAGAAAGTAATAATCACTTTGTGGTTTACAATAATACATGTAATTATACAATAATGTTCTTTTTCATCACAATTTTTTAAAATTATTTATTTATATTTTGTTTTTAGCCTTTTAGTGATGAAAAACAAAGTTATTGTTTAATTGCATTTGAAAATACAGTTTGACACCCCTGTTCTAGTGGATAATACGTATGTAGTAATTGGTTAGATGAAGGGGTTTGTTTGTTTGTTTGGTTGGGTTCCTTCCGCTGACTTAGGATTGCGGGTGTCTGATAGTTTTATTTGTTTGAACTCTTGATCTGTTGTAGTTTTTGTTTGAGGGCATCCATCTGTGGCTGGCTGCGACTGGTTGTTTGGTTCAGGGACGGAACCTAAAAAATATTACATATTGTTGAAAAAATACAGGTGAACATAATCATTCAAACGATGGCTACCTATATTTTGGTTTCACGCTCTAGGCCTTGTACAATGGCTACCTAAATTTAGGTAGACAAATTTTTCTAATTCATTTTTAAATTTCCGCAAACAGCTCAGTTATAA
The DNA here is from genome assembly GCF_061612785.1 of Hesperophylax consimilis. Taxonomy (NCBI): domain Eukaryota; kingdom Metazoa; phylum Arthropoda; class Insecta; order Trichoptera; family Limnephilidae; genus Hesperophylax; species Hesperophylax consimilis. Next base: position 25,283,859 of record NC_142856.1, on the reverse strand, counting down.
AACCTACAAATATGGGATAAACGATGAAATCTAGGTGGATTCATTAGCTTTAAACCACACTAAGCAGTTTATATGTTTCCATATTAATATTTGTAGGTATGATTTTTTGAAGGAGCACCGCCGAATCCAAAACCAAATACCGGGAAATCTCCATCGCTCACGGCACTTACCTTGTATATACCCCATTGCTCAAGGCACTAACTTTGTATATACCCCATCGCTCAAGGCACTAACTTAGTATATACCCCATCTCTCAAGGCACTTACTTTGTGTATACCCCATCGCTCAAGGCACATACTTTGTATATACCCCATCGCTCAAGGCACTAACTTTGTATATACCCATCGCTCAAGGCACTAACTTAGTATATACCCCATCTCTCAAGGCACTTACTTAGTATATACCCCATCTCTCAAGGCACTTACTTTGTATATACCCCATCTCTCAAGGCACTTACTTAGTATATACCCCATCTCTCAAGGCACTTACTTTGTATATACCCCATCGCTCAAGGCACTAACTTTGTATATACCCAATCGCTCAAGGCACTAACTTAGTATATACCGAAGAGCTTTACTCCTCGACCACAGAGACCATCTATATTTAATGTAAGTATATTTAACATCTTAAGGACCACGCCCGAGTATACTCGGGCGGCTATTATGTGCCAGAATTCGGAATTCATACTAAAGAAAAATTTTAATTATTTTTTCACACTATGCACCACAACATCAATATTCAGTCCCATTTTGGGCCCGAAATGGCTTTTATATGAGGATATATATTTTGAGTAAATAAAATTCATTGATAAAAAAAGGAGTTTTTTTTTCAATTTTTAATTTTTGAATGATTACTGAAGGGGTTAATAATTACCGGGTGACGTGCGTACTGTACTGGTGTGTTTAAGTATGCGCATTTTGACAATTTATATCATTGACATGATGCTCCTTTTAAATATGGACAGCGAATCGGAAAAAATATCAACGTTAGAGTTTAGATAAATAATATTGAAGGTATGAATAGCACGATTGATTGGCTAATAAGATACTGCAATTGTTTTGTAATTAAGTGAGCGCTTGTACGTCTCAAAGGTATGTTATATTTAATTAGGGACAGAAGTTCGATACAGTCTTTGCAGGAATGTTAAATCAGCTAGTGCTAATGGATGGTGAACCATAGTTTAAAGAGTACTTACATCAAATCTGGGGTCTATATTCTGCTTGCCATTGTCGTCTAATGAATCAGCTAGTGTTCTGTTGTCGATGACGGGGGTTCGGGGTTGAGAATTTGATGCGGAGTTCACTTCGGGACCCATACCCAATTTAGCCTACAAATAAATCATACGTCGAATTATTTACATCATTATATTCCAAACTAGTAGTTCTTTGAACAGTAGACCTCGCGTACAAAAAAGTATGTTTAGAAAATTAACTTTTTTTTATTTTATTTTTTTATTCTGGATAATAGAAAATTACATTTTCAGTTATTTAACTAGAAATAACTAATACATTACATAACAATATTATTCTCTTTCAGTGTTTTGTTGAGTGAACAATTTTTTTTTAAATTTTCCTTTACTTTTTTCATTTTTAATTTTGTCTGGAAGGCCATTATACAGGGTGTATCGGCACGTACCCGACAAACTTTAACCAGCTATTCCTTAGCATATTTGGAGTAAAAAATCTTATGTGCACTTTGCTGTCCGGTAACGTTTTTTTTTTAATAAAAAATTTATTATTCATATTTTCACCACATGTCACCACTGTTTTATCCTTTGACAAAGTTTGAAAACCCATCTGGCAAATATTTTATTCGAATTCCGTTGAATAATGCACGTGTGTACCTATATTGGCGCACGTTTACAGTCACAACGAAATAGCACGGCACCATTCGTCTCATTTTTAACTATTATTATTTAGTGTGTGCGAAAGAGCGAAGACGCTTTTTGACATACTTGCTTATAACAGCTGTTGAACACGAAACGCATGCCAATGACAGTGATGTAGTGTGGAAATTTTAAAAAAAATTGTTTTTAATTGAAAAAAAAATGCTACCGGACAGCAAAGTGCCCATAACATTTTTTACTCCAAATGTGCTAAGGAATAGCTGGTTAAAGTTTGTCGGGTTAGTGCCGATACACCCTGTATATGTCCCCCCTCGTAACCAATGGATTGCTTGCCATAGGGAGTATGTATGGTGTTTAAATGTATGTTATCGTGTTGCCGTGTAAAGCATTTCACTTCAAGAGTGCTTTACTATAACAAACTTAAAACGGTAATTTTTTTATTATTAGTGGTCATGTTCTTAAAATTATTCCTACAGTGCGTGGCATAAGTGACAATTTAGTCAAAAATGAGATAAACATACACTTTTGATCAGACAAAAATTCTATTCAAAACTGTATTATTTTCTCATTTTTGACAAAATTGTCGCTTACTCCCTTTTGCCTTTCCGGCGTAGAATGAAATTGGTTATTTGTGTTTTAAAATGTTGATATGAAATATTGCAATTGTAGTAAATTAAAAGATATTTGAAGTTTGAGTAATTTCATCTACGGTTTTCGTACTGTACGCATAAAATTAGTTTATTGTATTAAAATTGCATACAATTTTTTGCAACAGATCATAGTAAAAATTACTTTAACATTTTGTTCTTTGAAGACTATTCTAATTGAAACCACTGAAAAGTAACATTGCCAAAAAACGTGGCTTGAAGGGTTTTACCAAAAAACCCAGTACATATATATTTTACGTAAAAAATGTTTAATTTCAAATAAAGAATTACACAATTTGACCAAAGAAATGTCACTATCTCAATGACAATTCTTCTTTCAGTCTTTCTTCAGGCATGTAGGTACCATAATATTGAAAAAAAAAACACAAATAAGAATGTCCAAATAAATAAACCACGAACCCGGGCACCCCTGCTAAGTTACCAAATGTAGCGAACCACTTGGGGTGACCTATGGCAGGTGTGTTGGTTATCCAATAAATGGTCCCCGAAGAGGCGGTACCTATATCCACCTCCTCAACTATTAATTTCATATGCAATAAAAGCTTCTATCTCACATACAAACTAGTTATATTATAATAATGGTTTAGTAGTATTATTTACCCGTAGCGTCTGTAATCTTTCAGAGTAGTAAACGTATCCCTTTGCTGATGCACTATTTGGACCTGAAAAAATTGACATAATTATAATAAAACTCCAGTTCCTACCAGTATATAATTTCTATTGTTATAGTTAGTTTTAATAGTTATAATAACTATCAAAGTTAAAATTTTTCAGGTCTCCCAAAATCGCACCAAATCTATTAGTTATTTTTTCAACCGGCGCTGTATTTTGTATGGGAGTCGGGAAGTTTTTTTATTCTTAAGACTACTTGCCTTTATGAAGAACACGTTAGCATGTTATTGTATTGGACCAAAGTGCAAAAATACATCCATGAACGCACATGATAAACAATTTACCGGTGTTTAAAAACATACATTACAGCGAACTACATTCGACGCCATCGAACTAACCATTAGTAAAATCATCACGTAGGTAAACTGAATTTTGTTCCGGGGATAATTTTGATGCAAATACAATAGTTTAATTTACGTGATCTGAAATAACATTCAATTTAGTTTGCTACAAATTTAATTTATATTGTACTTGAAGTTTGATTACTCATGTTGTTCACAAATGTGCGTTTTAGAATTTTTCCTTTGTGGTACCATTGAGGTATATATCTCAATGTGCGGTACCCATATTATGTTATAATTACTTTAATCAACAATGATAACATCATTTATACATAATATTATGTAAGCAGATTATCATTTAAATATTGTTGTTTTGATTTTGGCACTAACCTCAAAATATCCTTTATAAATAATACACCTATCAACATCGATCAATTGTACATACATACCCATCACTATTATTAATTTTCTAAAATTTAAATTATTACAGGTGCCTAAATAATGTTTCAATTCCATCAACACTGAAACAACAAAATCAAAAAAAAATCAAAAAAATAAAAAAAAAAATAAAAAAATTTTCATCGGTTCTACCATCAAATGTGATTGTAGACAATGGATATATTATTCATGTAGACTGGTTGTGATGTCAGAATCAGCAGATACAGTCATAACAACCAAATGGTGTATTTTAATATGATGGTGTTTTATTAATTAATTTTTTAATAACACTTTATAAATTCTACGTACAGTAGAACCCCGTTAATTCGAACCCCGATAATTCGAAAAAACGCGTAATTCGAAATTTTTGCCAAAAAAATATCCACGAAAATTTTTTTCATACAAAATGGTTTTTTAATTCGAAATTCGTTAATTCGTAATTCGAAATTCGTTAATTCGTAATTCGAAATTTATTTTTGTCCGTACACAAAAATTTGTTTGTGTAATTCGAAAAACTTCCACTTTTGCGAAAATAAATCATAAAATTTCGTAAATCTGAATCTAAAAGACAGCCATGATGGTAAAACGCCGAAAAGTGTATTTTTATGTGATTATACATCTCCCTAATTAGTATTATTATTTTATAAATCTGAATCGATTTACACTGGAATGTCGTATTTTTTCCAATTTATTTTGAATATCTGAGTTTGAAGGGCCGAAAAAATTCGTTTTACGCGGAAATATGTGGTAGTTTTATGAATTTACACCAAATATCTGAATTCAAAGGGTCGACTGCGACGGAATTCGAATGCCAAATTTCAATTTACGCGGAAATAAGAAATATTTTTACGAATATACTTCAAATATCTGAATTTAAAAAGCCGGCCGCGATGAAAATCTTCCGAGAATATTCGATTTACGCGGAAATACATTGTATTTTAACGAATTTATTATAAATATCTGAGTTTAAAGGGTCGGCCGCGACGGAAATCGGCCTCGAAATTTCAATTTACGCGGAAATATATCGTATTATTACTAAATTTACTTCGAATATCTGAGTTTAAAGATCCGGCGCTAAGGGAAATCGGCCGCGAAAATTTGATTCACGCGGAAATATGACGTATTTTTACGAAATTTACTTAAATTATCTGAATTTAAAGGGTCGGTTGTGACCGAAATCGGCCGCGAAATTTCGGTTTACGCATAAATATATCGTATTTTTCGAATATTCGAGTTTAAAGGATCGGCCGCGACGTTATTCGGCCGCGAAAATTTGATTTACGCGGAAATGTGTGGTATTTTTATGAATTGGCTTAGAATAACTGAACTTGAAGGGCCGATCGCGGTGAAAATCGGCTGCAAAAATTTGATTTAAACGGGAATAATTCGTATTTACTCCACCCGAATTTGAAGGGGTGGCCGAGGAACTCGATTTTCGCCATGTTTTTTTTTTTTTTCATAAAATTTCGAATTACGTGGGAATTCGTTAATTCGAAATTTGATTTTTGATGTCCGCTGGATTTCGAATTAACGAGGTTCTACTGTATAATAAACTTTTATATTCAGAATCAGCAATGAATGCCCGGCATTGTCAAGTCAGTTGTATAGTATCAGTAAACTTACCACTATCTGGCAGATTGTTATTGAAGGCCATGGTGCTAAGCGGCAGGGAGGGCGGCATACTTGAGGGCACGCTGCTGGGCTGCAGCGAGGGCTGCTGTGATTGGCCACCGCGCTGGTGCCGTTCCTCCGCCACCACGTGCAGCCCGCGCTCTATGTACTTGCGGAAGAAGTTGGACTTGTCTTTGAGGCAGGACCAGATGTCCACAGCTGGGTGTCTCTCCTGAGGAACATACGCATACACATACACGTTAGTATTATTGATCACACTGAACAAATGCACATTGACTCAGCTGCGTTACTCGGCGCTCCCATACCGGTCAGGTATGTAAATATAATTTCTGTAAACGAATACCAATTTACAAATAACACATGTATCAGACGGACGACAACTGGAGTAAGGACAGTTGATCTGGAACCAATCCATCAGAATTGTACTAAATTATTAATATTCCCTGGAATACTTTATATAATTCCCCAAAATCCTGTTTTCCTGATGCTCCCAATTTGCATGTTCGAGATATCCGCCCTGTCACTGAGCTCTGTTGTGACCTCTTTTTTCTATTACATGAATTGTTTATAAAAAACAAGAAAGGAGCCAGCAGGGGTATTCCTTTTGCTACTTATATTGATGATTCCCAATAGCCACACGATTCTCCTTCTTCCGATGCTCTCTCCTTTCAGAGTTTGATAAATTGTTGGTAATAGGGAAATCTTGTCCCTGCAAGGTTGCAACAACTCTACGGAACTGCACTCGTGCGCAAGTCACATAGATTTCAAAACTATACGTTTGGCATCTTCATCTGCTATATCTCCCATCAATCTCACATGATACTAATGAGTGGTGACACATATGGTTTATCAATTCTCACCCTGAAGTCATAGAGTTGTCCCAGCGCCTCCATGGACTGCTCCTTTTCCCCAATCCTCTTTAGGATCTGATGCAACTCCTCCTGCACCATTTTCATGGGGCTGCCGTCGCCGGCCCCTGGGCTCGAGTGCTCCGGGCGTGGCGTAGGGGGCTCCAGGTCCTTCACGTCCAGCTTGAGTGACTGCTCAAATAAACAAACAACAAATTTTACTGAAAAGTGGCTAATTATTTATTTAAAAAATGAAAATAGTACAAACTTGACGTAGTTGGTGATTTAGTGAAACTTTACGGATCACATATGCGACATCCACGTATGGGGATAGCCACCGATAGATGGAGAGATTGTACTTAAACTTGCTTCAGGTCACATTTCCTCCGAGGCAGTTAACTAACTTAGTAGGTCTCCCCGGGGGTATCAACATTGGTTATTGGTTCTGTATCTGAGAAGTAATGAAAGCCAGTGTAGGCGGGCTAGCATCAAGTTGTGCGGAACATAAAATCCTATCGCAGTCAGGATATCAGGTATCGATAAGACACTGTTCAGAAATTTACGTGCCATACGTAGGAGGCAGTTTGGATGGTCAGGGAATTACAATCCTGCAAATAAGCACCAATATGTACAGGAAGAAGGAATCATCAAATAATACTAACCCTGAACAGTTTGATCAAATATCCATGCAGTTCAGACTCATTGACATTTGGGATGAGAGTGAGATGATTCATCATACTTGTGCCTTTCTTCTTCACCAGGGTATGAACCATTGTCTTCACAGTTCTGGAAAATAAACATTACTCGTTAGTGTCATGACAGCCTCCGTGGCCTAATCACTTTTCTAAATTAAAATCTAAAAACATTGACATTTTTAATGCTACGTACGCATATTCTTTTCTTTTTTTTCTCCTTTTCATCTTGGTCGTTTTTAAATTAATATGTTTTGCGACGCACGGCCAAACTGAAATTTCCTGAAAATCTAGATACAAAAAATCGAATTTGCGAAAAAAAAAAAATGTTTTCGGCTATAACAACATCAATAATGCAATTTTTTTAATATTAGCACTTTGTACACTCAAAAGTCATGGGCCGCCACTGATCACCAGTCATCAGAATGCACGTTAAGGGGGAAAATTTTCAGAAATGGACCGCACCTTTTGTTGATAAAAGAATTTTCTCCTTCACTGGTGATACACAAAAGAAGACTAAATTTTTTGATCCTCGCAAGACGCAGCCCGTTTTTGTAATTTTCCTGCCGCGAGGTGCAGTCCTTAAATATAACTCCGGTAATATACAGTGCATGAGCCAGTACCTACCAGCTGTGAAAAACTTCTATGTATATTTTTTATTATTTTGGGGATTGACTGCTTGACCCCTGACCAGAAGACCAAATATCACTGAAAATTCTGAGTGCTATTCCAGAGAAGCAACCCAGAGGTTGTGTCTGCCACGGACGGGGGCGGCCAAAGTAGTGCAGGACAGGATAGGGACGCGGTGATGTGTCCCCCATTCCAATAGGACAAAGGGATAATGATTATATATTCACCTGAAGGGAGTATCACTGATGTTGGGGTTTTTCTTCCAATAGTGGCTGGGGTAAGCCTTGAAGAAGAGGTGCAGCTGCAGCAGCAGGCGATCATAGTCCAGCCGGTCCACGTCCCAACTGGGGATCAGCTTCATTACCTTCCACAGACACTTCATCTCCAGCTCCTGGTAGCGGGCTGAGGGCGGGTCACCTGATACCGACTTGTCCAGCAAGTTGATCAGGGCACTGCAATAAATTAAATCAGTAAAACGGTCTTTCACCAGGGTGATACTGAAGGTATCCATCACTCTGAAATACGCCCCAAATATATTATTTTTAATTAATAAGTTGAGAAATAACACAAATGAATCAAAGCAACCTCTGGATTTGTAGCCAAATATTATAACCACTCAATCATGGAGTTGAATATAGTAGGATACATATTGAATAATATGTAATTAAAGGCAATGTGTCAAAGTACAATTGGTATAAACTCACATGATAAGGTGGGTGTGGTCGCTCCTCTCCAGCACTTTGACGCAGACATTGTTGGTGACCCTCACGAGCTTCTCGTCCACCTCGCTGCTGTTGCGCTCCAGGGCGCGCGAGACCAGAAGTCGGAGCAGCTGGTCCACCAGGGCGCTCACCGCCACCGAGGACACGTTGCGCCCGGCTATGCGGCCATCGTAGAACTGCAATAATTACAAAATAACCGTCACACAGAGAATGAATGCACGTTTCCAACATTCCACAGCAGAATTAATTCATTGATGAGATCTCCATGTCCTGCTTTAATCCTAGGAATGCGAGACGTTTATCTACATTTCAATTAGCCATTAAGGAGGTGCTCCAATTCACTGGCCACATCTTTGCACCAATCATTATTAAGGAACTGAATGCAATAACAACTTATGACATAAATACTAGTTTTGAGTAAAACGAGTTAAATGTTTTTTGAAATGTGTAAAACTCAATCTAAATCTGTGTAAAATCTACAGAAGTAATATTTACACAGCAGATAAAGAAGGGATTGGAGATATCAAATAGGCTACGGTAGGCCTTTAAGTCGTTCCCTGATTAAACAACCAGTAAAATCCCTGCCCAAATTTTTAGGACTTGAATTCGAGTGAGATATCCTTGTTCTACTGCGATTGCACTGTAGTTGCATCACCGTAATCGGGGGAGAGAAAAACTCTCTGTTCTTGGGAGAGTCGTAATTCAATAGGAAATTGCGCTGCCCCAACCAACACAGAGATTTCTGCACTTATCAGGTTTGGTGATTCTTTCGGTTTGATGTCCAGCGGGGCCCGCACTTGGGAAGAATGTTCCATGAATCACAAGTCGCCTCACATGAACTAATGCACAGACAATTGGCGATCATGCGCTGCTTATAATTATATTTAACAGCGGTTTTCTCTCTGGTAAATAACTCGATCTTGAGTAGATGACGGTTGAATTCTTACTTACCGCACTTTTCGAAAAGGTGCGTGCGGTTGCAGGTACAAAAATCAAGCGTGGAGTTTGAATTCCTGCTTTATGGTTGGTGGGAGCATAACAAAGCTGATAATGTGGCGTAGTCAGAAAAATGACAAACGTCACAATGATATTGTCCTGACGAAGGTTGAGATCAACCGAAACCGGTCGACGTATATAATAAGATAAAGTGGTTTAAAACAAAAAACTTTTTCATCTAGTAATTTTTTTATGTGTCGAAATTTCAAATGTCGAAAAGAATGCGACATTAATGGGGTACCCCGTTCTAAGGTCACACGTGTTGTACACTGTTTGGTGTTTGAATTACAAATTAGGTCATGTTTTTTTTTGTTACCACTCAGATAGATTACCACTGTCATCTCGTAATATCTCCTCGTTCCTCAAAAACAACCTTCCTTTCAACAATCTAAATAATATGGTCTCTTTCCATCGAGGAAAGAAAACATTAACATAAATTAATCGAAAGTGGTGTTATGCCAAAAATAGTGAGAAATACGAGCCATATTGCCACTTACCGTGCTGAGAACGGTCATCAGAAACCTGTAGGCATCGAAGATCTCCGAGTCGGAGATGGGCATGGTGGGGGAGGGCCTCTGCAGGATTTGCAGCTGCTCCACGATGGCCAGGATCAGCTGCTCCTCGAAGGGGGTCATCAGGTTGGCACGGGTCGAGATCAGGATGCTGTTTATCTGAGATAGAGCAGCCAACGCCACCTAAAGGGGAAATTTAAATATGCCATAGAGATCATACAGAAAACCTGCGTTAGAATGAGATTAGTGAAACAATCAAAAATTTAAAAACCATTAGTAAAAATATATACGAAGGCTTCATTGAAGTCACTCAAGTTAGCCTCTCAGAAGCCGGGCGAACTGTACAGGACCAACACCTAGTTACTTCAATACCTAGTACACTGCTGCTGACCCTCTTCAAATCGAAAGTGTACCCCACTGTTGAATTTAAAAGCCACCTATTGTTGCGTGTCGTATCTTGTGATTGTCCTGTTTTATATTTAAATTCAGTCAAGCCTAAACTCTTTCACTCTCTCATGTTATAATCTCGATGTGTAGAGCCTTTTACACTATCTTTTTCTGTCTATGCCACCTTTTATGTTAAATATTTTTGTCTATGGCACGTCATAGTGTAATATTGTCATGAATTTCGCGTCTATAATATCTTGTGTCTGTGGTCATGTCAAATATTGGTTTGTTTATAAATAGCGTGTTGTGATTCCAAACTGAGATTCAATTCTACATTATCATTCAGTCTACATTCATTATCAATCAACTCTCGCTTCTCTTTCTGAGTTTTAAGTCTACCCTCTTGTCTGTGACATATTAAAACATATCAAGCCAAAACACAAGTGTTTTACTCAGAAGAGAACCTCTCAATCTCTCTCAAACGGCAAGCCAATCCTTGGCGTGAAAACGAAGGAAGCCAACAAGCCGATCAGCCTTACAACCTGACTGGAGGCTTCTGGAGTCACGAACGAGGACGCTGTGGTATGGAGCCTTAAAATACCTAACAAAAAACTTATACAGAAACGAGTGCACCCAATCTTAACAAAATCGTGGAATCATTTGACTTGAGAATGCCGGCATCTGTGTTTCCTCTCTCCTTCAACATGGATCTCTTCAAGATCCCAGTTCACTCCTTCCTTTCATCAAAAAGACCCACCGCACAGCAACCCCAAAGATGACATAGGTTATGAGGGAAATTATTTCCCTGGGTGGAATTAGTGTAGAAAAGAAAGGGTTTAATAATTATTCTGATCCATCCATAATATTTTCAAGAAGTAACAATGAAGGAGTCACTCACGGGCAGATTAGGGCTGGCAATGGCCTGAATATTCCGTGTCAGCGTGGTGTCGGGCTCGAAGGCGGCAGGAGCCGACTGGGCCTGGAAGTTCCCCGTGTGGTATTGCTGCTGCGGCTGCATTGACTGCGGCATGGCTATGCTGGAACGGGATCCCGGGATCACGTTTGGGCGGGACGGCGGGGAGAGGGGCTGGGAGGGCCAACTGAAATTACAACAAATATCATTACTATAACACTCATCATGGCTCACTATAACACCTATCACATCGGGGTCCAGGCCAAGTATGGTATAGAGATATGGTGTTATTACCTGGGTAAGTGGGAACCGGTGGGAGGACCCGAGGGCGCCCGCACCGGCTCGTCCAGGAAGCTGAGGTCCATCACGCGCAACACGGGCTTCCGGCTCAGGGCCTGCATCTCCTGCTCCATACCGTCCTCAATGGCGGCCATCACCTCGGGGTCCAGGCCAAAGGGACCGCTCACGGGGCGCGGCTGGGCCCGGCTCTGGATGTACTGCGGCCTGGGGATGATACATTGTATAAGTCAAAAGAACAAATAATGCAAAATGTTGTACCCAGGAAAAAAAGTTTTCATAAACCCATGGCCGCAAAGTTAAGTGATTGAATTTGAGTTTTTTTTTATTATTTCTAAGTATGGCTTTGATTTAATCCAAGATATTAACTAACCCTATTAACCTCAAAGCGTCCCCAGTGTTGTACTGAGAATTTGCTAAACGCCTCAAAAGAAAATGACAGGGAACATTGTTAAACAAGAAAGATTCATTACATTTACCTTTAGTCATTCAAATAAATTCTTTTGTGAAACATTTTTTTTTTATTTAAAAAAGATAGACAAACATTCCCGACAAACATTTGAAAATCTCCTACTACCACCACAGCAAGCGGAAAATGTGGATTGTGTTGTGATGGGGGACTTAGCCAACTGAGGAATTGAACACACTAGGCCTGGGTGGGACCCAAATGCGATGTCAACTCGGTCACCGACCGGTCAACATTAAAGTTTTTACAATTCGAAAAAGAGCTGAAATAAATTTAATTTTATGCAATTTTACATTGAATTTTTTAGAGTACTTCCCTTATAAAATGACTAATGCCCTCCAAAATAAAGTAGAATACTTCAGACAGCTGATAAATATAAAGGACCATCTTTACGAAAACAAAAATAGTTAAATTGTGGACAATAGACAACATCTGCTAATGATATTGGAAACTAGACATTTACATAATACTAAACAGCGTCCTTGAGGTGATTGTGTGCAAAAATGGCAGAAATAATACATATTAAAACTAGGCTATTTTATCTATTAGTAGATATAAACAGTAGGAGAGTTTTGTTCAGGCAGAGTACTAACTTCAACATGCAGACTGACCAAAAGTGGTAAGTCCTGGACAAAAACTTCCTTCTTTCTTCGACCCACCTGACTGCTATGTTTATGACTACATAATAAAGCCATTTTTGCAAAAATCAATTAAGGTCATTTTATAAGCATAGTTTGGTTTCCTTAAATATACTTAGCTAAATACACACAGATTAAACGAGACAATATTAAATAATTGAAATCTGGTATTTACATACATATAAACAGAAGTGGCAGACTGTCACGTAATGCTGTGAACAGATTTAGATTTGTGGGATAAGCTGTCAAGAATGAGAGAATGAAAAAGACGAACTAGATCTAAATTAGTATCTGAGATTGCTGTTTTTATGGAATAAAATCAATTATATAAATATATTTTATCATGGTTGTGGATCACTTGATTTCTATAAAATTAAAGTGACCATTCTTACTGGTTGTACCAGTACAGTACCCTCTCCCGGTTAGTCGTTATCCCAAACCAGTAAACAAAAAATATCCAAAAAAAATTGTCAAACGTCTTAAATCTAAGGGCAAAGTAAGAAACGCTCACAGTTGAATATTTGTATGAGATTGTATGGAATAGATTGGGACTACGGCTGTTTGGCTTAAAACTTGGGAAAACGTTAAATAGGGGAAATGTAAAACTGAAGTTTTAGTGTAAATAAGAAAACAAACGACAAAAAATCCATAGTTATTTGATGACAGAATACCTTCTCCTTTACCTTTTGCAATATTTCAGATAGCGTTATAGTGTGCAAAAATTAATTTTGCAGCTTTCTATCTATCTATTCCGTGGCCTCTATTTACAGTAAAACTCGCTTAAGAAGTTCCCACTTAAGAAGTTTTCACGCTTAAGAAGTTTTGATTTTTGGTCCCTTGAAAATTCCATACAAAAAACACGATTTTTTCCCACATAAGAAGTTTTAGAGCTAAAACTGCTTCCCGCTTAAGAGGTTTTAGAAATCCGGCGGTAAAATCAACACAAACGAAATATTGTGTCACAAAATATCTAAAATTAACCTTTTTCCAAGTCATAAATTGAAAGACGTTGACTGAAACCCATACCTAGTACCTGAGACCATAAAACCCTTTGTCGGCCGCCGGGCCGTAAGCCGTAACCTGCCGTAACCAATAAATAAACCAAATACCCCGTCTCCTAATCCCCTAACTAGGTAAAATAGCAATGGAACGAATAAACAATGCGGAATTATGTAACAAATATGCAAATATATTCTTCCCTTTGATAATGAACATAGAGATGTTTCGTAATATTATTGTATAAAATTTTTATTCCATCGAATTTGTAAAACATGAAAAACTTTTGATAATCTATCGGATCACGGTTAATACGGAATATTTCACCTAAATACATAACAACATGATTATATGGTGGGGGAGATGGTAAAATATGCATTATAATTACGTTTTTTTCATTCAAACATCAAAAATTGCCGTGCATCATGTTTCATCTGACATTTGTCGTAAATTAAGTTTGAAGGTTAGGAAATACATATGCATAAATTTAAAATGTAGATTGAAACGAAACTTCGCAAATGATTTTTGTAGTTTTTGGATGCGTTCACAGATTATAATTCCAGCGTCAAACAGCTCGTATGATATAACTACCTTTTTCTAAATACATAATAGTAATTACCATGATAACTAGAAGATGTATATATATTTTATTTTTTTTGACCGCTTGGATCATATGAGCTTGTTTTCACGACAATTTAACGTAGGTAGACATAGGAATGATGTATGCCCCGGACTCGAGTTATTAAATGGCTAAAATTGAATCCCACTTAAGAAGTTTTCCCACTTAAGAAGTTTTTTTCCCCGGTCCCTTGGAAAACTTCTTAAGAGAGTTTCACTATATCTTGTTAAGTTTAATAAGCACTTCAAACTCTCTCCAGAGAGTTTTGACAATCACAAATAATGGCACAACTAAATAAGAGACATAAATGAGCACCAAAGAATAACATATCATTTCTACCAATCCAGTGGCCTCCATCTAACTAAGTACCCCTAATAAGAAATGGACATCACAAATAAAACCAAAGAGACACAAACAAACCCAACAAAAAAAACATTTCGATATGCAGATTTTTGTCAATCCAAGAAAAATCTTTTTAAGATGATGAAGTTTAACCAGAACATAAAATTGTCTCTAAATAGATTGATAAAAACGCGTAAAGGAAACAACTTTTAGAAAATACAGTATTATAGCTAAGATTATCTGTGACAGTTTCACTTATAAACTTTTTTGCTTTCTTATAAAGTTATTTACAAAATAAATAAAAACCAGTTTTGTTCTTGAAATCAAACATTTCTAGACTCCGTTTGTCAAGAGATTTTAATGCCTATTACCTACAATATAAGGTATACGAGGGGGCGTAATTAAGTTCGCGGAATGGGAAGGTAGATGATTAGTGGGGGTGTCGCTGAATTATGTACTAATTGAGCACCTCATTATTAGTATAAATACCGGGTTTTATCGTTTTTAGGTCATTAGTCTTTGAACTATCGTCGACCAAACAAGTCAATCAAGGGGAGAATTGTGAATATGGAGAAAATCGAGTTCCTCGCTGTTATAAAATTCCTTACAAAGCAAGGAAAATCAGTTCAGATCATACTGGAAGAGATGTCATCCGTTTACGGGGACTCTTGTCCAAGTAAAACTATGGTTTACAAGTGACATACCCTCTTTAAACAAGGCAGGGAGTCGCTTGAAGACGACCCACGGCCAGGAAGGCCTATCGAGGTGACCACTCCGGAAATTATTCAAAAAGTCGAAATATTAATAATAGAAGATGACCGACTAAAGAAGAAACAGCTTGCAGAAATGGATAGAGTATGACTAAAGTTAGTGCAAGATGGGGTGACGAGAATGCTCACGCCGCCTCAAAAACAACAGCGTGTGGAGTGTTCTCGTGCATTTTTGGACCTCTGTAGGGAATACAAAGATGGAGTGTTGGCTGAAATTGTTACTGGTGATGAAACTTGGGTTCATCATTATGAACCTGAGTCTAAACAGGACTCTATGCAGTGGCACAAGACTTGCACATCACCACCCAAGAAGTTTAAGGTGTCACAATCGGCTGGGAAAATCATGGCGACAGTCTTTTGGGACTCAGAAGGAATCTTGTTGATCGATTACAAAGATAAAGGTGTTTACATAACCGGAGTTTACTACGCTTCAATTCTAGAGCAATTAAAGGAAGCCATCAATGAGAAAAGAAGGGAAAATTGACCAAAGGTGTCCTCCTTCTGCACGACAACGCGCATGTTCACAAGAGCCGTGTTGCGATGGCTGCCCTGCAGAAGAAGGGCTTCGAAATTTTGCCACATCCACCCTACAGTCCTGACCTGGTTCCCAGTGATTATTACCTTTTTCCAAACTTGAAAAAAGAAGTTCGTGGGGAAAAGTTTTCAAGTGATGAAGTGAAGGATGCAGTTTCAGCGTATTTTTTAGACAAAGACAAATCTTTTTAAGTTAATTGAAAGATCCGAAAAATGTATTAGGGTAGCTGGTGAATATATTGAAAAGGAAAAATAAATTTGGATTTTTATTTCCACTTCTTACCCCCCATTACGCGAACTTAAAAACGTTCCCTCGTACATACCAAGAATATACACATTTTTGGCTTGTATAAGATTACAACTCCCAAAGAATTCCTTTGAAGTTTAACCAGTATCAGTACATCAAACCACCTCAAGAAAGATTGACAGCCACAAATAACGACACAACTAAAAAAGAGACACAAACTAACCCCAAAGAATAACATTTCACATTACATTCCAGTGGCGGGAACGCTGCCATGAAGCTGGCGCTCTCTATTGACCCGAGGCACAGTCCTGAGCGAGAGAACCCTCGGCGGGGCGAGTACCGGTACTTGGGGATTATTTGAAGAGTGGGATTGTAGGGGGTCCACCCTAAGCACGGGCCGGCCCGACGGACTTTGGACACCGAGCTCTACGTTCATTGTCCTCCCCTTCAACCGGGCAAAAGTCTGCTTTAATCTGATGACTTCATTCCTTTCCATTGATTCATCCGCAGGGTTAATTCTATTTTGTACACTGAATAAAAGAATAGTATGTAACCATGCAAGCAGATGAAATAGATTAAGATTGTATGTGTGTGTAGTTATATCAAATAAATTACGAGTATAATAAAATAAGCGATGAAATATTAAGCAAATAAATATTCCTGTAATAGATAAGACATAAAAATAAATGTGTTGGTAACACTTATAGATGTCCTAGCAATATATTAAGCATGAAAATAGATGTATCAGCAATAGATTAAGCATAGGAATATATTTTCCAGCAAAAGATTAACCATGGAAATAGTTTTAAGTATCGGCAATAGATTAAGTATGTACAAACATAAATATGCAAATATTATTATTGTGAGCACAGGAATAGACTAAACAGCAATGGTTTAGGCACAGAATTGAATGTGTAAGCAATAGAGAACAGTGATAATGCTTAATGCTTGATTTTTTTCATAAGCGACTGAAATTACCACTCACGTGAAGTCCGCCCCAAGGCGACCAAATCATGCATTAGAGGGTTAAGCAGAGGGGTAACAGGACAATATTTTGCATGGACATCCCCGGGGGTTAGGTTAGTTTATTTGCTGATCAGACGAATCAACAACAGATTAAGTATAAAAATAAATGTCAATAAAGCATATAAAGTCTTGCTAGCCACGAATTATAGGCATAGAAATAGATGTGCAAGCAATAGACATTAGAAATAGTAATACATAGAAATAGAGAGAATAGAACTGAAAAAATACCTCATTTGTAGTGGTTGGTAATCAGGCACAGGCACGGGTTCATATTCTTCTTCTTCTTCCTCATTTGGTTCCTGGCTCTGTTCCTGAATTATCTGCTTTTGAAGATTCGGCTGAAAGGTGACAAAAGTAATGATTAGAAAAGATTTAGAATTACGTGGGAATTTGATAATTCGAAATTTGGTTTTCGAGGTCCCGTAAATTTCGAATGAGGTTCTACTGTACTCTACAAATCAACAAATTGACCCCTTGTAATAAGGTTCCATCATCACAGAGCAATGTGAAGAGATAATGAGCACTAAAGTAGCTTTCCCATTGTGGCATCAGGTGGAACATTGGGATTGAAATAGCAAGAACTGGCTGATAAGGATACATAGTATGAAATGATCTCCACCTCCTGCTGAATTGGTCTCCCCGTAGAGCTCAGTGGCAGGAGCATAGACTTGCGGTTGGTGGTGTCCTTGCCCTTGGCCGCACGCTTGATCCTCTCCTCCAACAGGGAGTGGTCCTTGTCCGATATCTGTAACAAACAAACAAACCAACACAACCAATCAATTCAATTAATCATTTTCTCCTAATAATTACAATTTTTTAATATTAGTGCGCTCCCTCTAATATTTATATTTACATATTATCTACCTATCAAACCATGAAAGAATGGTCACCAATCAACCGCTTGGCTGAAAATACTTACAGAGGTCCATAATACAATGCTACCATGATTCCTTAACCCATCAGGCTAAAATGTTTGCTTTTGGTAACAGCATATTTCATCACCTTTCAAAAACAGTTTTTAGTTTTATTGTAAAGCGGAAATATTCCAACCTCGGACAGAATATGCTAGAGAACAAACGATTACCATACTTAGCGCCATAAATAAGAGAAATAAAGCGAGATAAGGCTGCCGACTATCGCCGAACTACAAAAGTTAGTTAAGTTACTTTAGTCATCAAAACAAATGAAAGTTATAGAATTCTTTCTTATTTGTTCCAGTCATTCGTTTGCATCAATTATCCATACCTTACCTCACCTCATTTTATTATTTAAGTACCTTATACAAACTAATCGTATCATACCCAACACTAATTAGGTTGAAGTTTTATGTGAGCTACTTTGGTTTCACACTGCTTTCTGGCATTCATCTTAAATATTCCTCCAGGAGGTCTAGTTTAGGTTAGGTTTGGTTAGGTTGAGATTTCATTAGACTCCTATTTAACCCGTAAACTGCAGATCTAATGTATTGTCATTGATACGCAGTATTTCATTTTTTAAGTAGGTATGTGTAAAAACGAAATTACCCAAGCAAATGGTGTTGATATTTGTAAACATCGACAACAGAAGTTTCAAAATCAGTTTTACACGTAACACCAAAAAGGCCGCAATAATACTGCAGAAAAAGAGTAAGTATAATCAGTTTTACACGTAACACTAACACAGCCTCAATAATACTGCGGAATGAATTGAGCAGCTTCTGGGTTAAGGTTAAATGTGGTTGTTTATTTGTTTACCTGTCCTATCATCTTGTAGACCTTCTCCCCCTCGAGGAAGTACGCCTGCACGACGCAGTTGAGCGCCGCGTTGCGCACCGAGTTGTCCCGGTCGGAGATCTGTCGCGCCAGCTCCTTGAGCGCAGCGGTGGGCGAAGGGCCGCAGATACTGACGCCGTAGCTCTCAATGAGGAGCCCAATCACCTCCAGGCATTCTGGAACACAGCAAATCATATACACATTGCAGTGAAACTGTCAAATAAGTTACATATTGGTAATGTTAACACTTACTAGCTTCATAAGTTTAGTGACATGCTTACCAGTTCTTTGTCTGGCATTTTTTGATTTGAGTCCCTCCATCAAGTAGCCAAACAGCTTGGTTACCGAGTAGACCACGCAAATCTGCTTCAGCAGAGCCTTGACTCCATTGCGAACTGTGTCTTTGGGATCACCAACCTGAAAGAATTAATGTACACATATATATGCGGTGGTGGTGTTGGATTCAATGTGATTTTAGGTTGTAATTTACACAAGTTTACTAGTGCCTAGAACTGTGATTAGTGTAAGTGTTTGGTTCACTTTTTGTTTCCGACCCTAACATTCATTTCACGTAATTCCGTCATTATTCATCCTCCATCAGGTCCAGGTTGGCCAACAGCGCCAGCCCATTGTCCGCCAGGTCCTCCATCAGGGATTCAATGAACTTGACGTGGTATATATGTTGTAACTAACCGTCGCGGCTTTTATCCGCAGGGGTAGGCAGAGAAGATGGACTGCCAAACAACTCGTTCTTGGCACACACTCCTTGCCACATTCTACATCGTCTCATACATACTCTTCTATTATTCTGTTGTACGTTATGACTAACCTTCAAGACCAGGTAGGGTATGAAGCAGCTGGCCTCGTACTCGGCCATGTGGTAGTCCTCGTTGATGAGGTAATTGAATACGACGTTGAGGTACTCGAGGCCGCGCAGCAGCACTGAGGGGTTGGTGTCGAAGAAGCGCAGGGTCAGCCACTTGAAGATCAGGTCCAGGTTGGCCACCAGCGCCGGCCCGTTGTCCGCCAGGTCCTCGATCAGGGATTCTATAGATTTGATGTGGTATCTGGCAAAATAAACACAATACAATATTAAATCTATGTGTGATTATCGGGGCAAAGAAAGTCCACCATTCAGAATCGAAACATTACTTGTAATGGCTTTAGCCGTATTTGAAGACTAGATCTGAATAGTCAAGTACCTCCCAGCCTTCCTCTTCATAAATCTTTTTCCCTCCCCACTCTTTTTAGCTTCACAACACACCCCAATCGGGAATGACATAGTCCCGCTGGGTCCAGAGCCAGTGTCTCTCAATTCTCCCAACAGTTGGGAGAATTTGGGACATTTGAGCGGAATTAAATTTTAAAAAGCAATAAATAATAAAAATCGCTACTACAGTAAAATCCTATTTGTAAAATCTAATTCGTTAGTGTGTAATTCGAAATTTATTAAGGACAGGTTGTTTCACAGAATTTTAATCATCATTGACCAGATGCTTCACAAAACTGAAATAGTAACAGAACTTTCGCAGAACTTAAAAATCATTTTTGAAATTTGATGAATTGTTCAAATTCTGTGAAACAACCCGTCCTTAATCATTTCATATTTTTATGAGTGTGCAACAGTAATCGTCTGCGAAATTTCAATTTACACAGAAATGTAATATTTTTACAAATTTATGAATGTCTGAATTAGATGGGCTGGCTAAGACGGTAATCGGCTGCAAAACTTCGATTTACACGAGGAAATATGTCATATTTTTACAAATATATTTCAAATATCTGAATTTGAAGGACCATTAGCAACGGTAATCTACAATGAAATTTCAATTTACAGCGAATTTACATCTATTACCTATCCAAATATCAATAGTGAAAATTTCGAATTAACCAGTGGAACGCCGATTCTCTGGAGAACATCCGAGCCAATATGATCCTTGTTAGAATAATTTGCGCGATTTTGACCTTAACCTGTTGTATGCTCGGAAATTCCAAGCTTTTTTGAAAAAAACCGCGCGCAAATTACTCTCCTGCCTTTTGGTCAAACATCCGTTTAAAAACAAAGAAATTGTTTATTTTGCGATTGTTTTCTGTTTATCAGATAATGTATCTTATTATTCATATATATTACATGATAATATTGTTACAAGTTTTCCCAGAATAGCTAACTTTAACAAAAAAAATGTGTAAAAATTTTCCCATTCGGCAAACAAATGTAAAAAAAATATATTCATAAGAAAATTAACTGATTTTTTTATTTCTACACAAACCTGAATAGACACCCCTCGTGAAAAAAAATAATCCAAAGGTTTTTTCGAAGAAGTAATGCCATTGACACTTCTTTGAAAATGTAAAATATTTTCATTTATTCAAAAAAAAAATCAAACGTCAAGTGTCCACTTAAAATTTTTTTGTGTCGTATTTTATAAGTATATGATAACAATTCTTCCAGATTTCGGTAGTTTATACAACTGTTGTTACTAATAATATTATTTTGTACAAGAAACCTGTAAATAAATAATGCTAATAATAAAACTATTCATTAGGACGTAAAAATTTTGACATTTCTTACGAAGTAAATTTTCATCACTTTTCTTGGGTGAAATATTATAAAAATTACATCAAAATAATGTAGATAAAACTATCTTTCTGATGATACCTCAAATCTATTATGTCCACAATCAATTTATATCAAAAATAATGAAAGAAGTAAGAGTTTACCTTAGAAGAATTCGCGATCTTTTTGCATTGCTCTGAATTCGGTTGCGGACAATGGCGGCCAGCCCATGTATACAGATGTGTTTGAAAGAACAGGGTGACAAAAAAATCATGACTCGGGGAATAAAAATAAAATTTTCTAATATTTTTTTTATTAATATTTATTTATTTATTTAAATGCGTTTTTTAAATTCAGATACTGTGTGGTTCAAAAATAAATAAGAAAAAAATTTCATCATATTTATTTCAGTTTTAGAACAGGTACATGAAACACGTTTTTTTAATCTTTGGTCGAGAGACTGCGAAAAAAATCATTTTTCACATACATAAATTTATTATTATAATATTCAAATTTTTAGACACTGTTTCTGTCCTCCTCAAAAGTGGAAGATACAATGAATGGAAACGAAAATTCAAACAATTCAAAGATGCACAATGCACTTGTTTCAGTAAACATTTTTATTCAAATAATGCACAAATACACCCATTCAATAAATAATTAAAACCATAAATAACAACAACCAGTACCAAATTACAATCACAGATAACAAAATCCAAGTAACAAATGATAACACACATTCAACAAATAACCAAAACCATAAACAACAACACATAAGAAGACGTCATATGGAGATGTAGCGACTGTCGGAGGGAACACGTCGGGTGATGGGCCAGGCTGTAGGACAGCATAATGCTCACGCTGACCCGTGAAGGTGGAGAAATCCTCGGACCAGGTGAAGGTCTGCTCCTCTGGATTCTCCTCCTCCCCCTCCTCCAAAGGCTCCAACTCATCCTCCATCCATAACATCCATTTCCACCATTGACGGAAGTTCTACATCACCGGCGAGGGATTCATCCTCGCTATCAGTGAATCCGTAGAACTCCGCAACGACGTGGTCGGTTTCCTATAGACAGAAAGAAAAGAAAAAAAATCAATACGCGTATAAATATTTTATACCTAAACAAAAAAAAAGTTTGTTAGTACTTTTTTGCACACCCTATATAACTGATCTAATTTTGTGATATTTATTACCATTTTTATAAATAAAAAATAATATTTCTAATAAATATTATTAGAAATAAATATTTCTAATAAATCATGTATTTTGTAAGAACCCTGTAGCTCCCATACAAAATTTGAATTTGTAAAAATCGTTCATATTTGCGCGCGCAGATCGAAGTGCGTTTTACGCAGGCGCGGATATGATTTCAAGATGGCCTCTCACACATACATATAAACAGTTCACGTGTATTTGTGCAGGTTTCCGATGTCTCGTATTTATTTAATTAAAAAATATTAACTAAATATTGACGAAACTAGGGCTTTTATACACAATCTCAGTAGTTTTCTTTACATAATAATGTACAATCCTTATAAGATTAGGCAATATTTACGTGAATATTGATGGAGAAACGTCAAAAAATTTCTCGGACACTTTTTTAGCGCGGAGGACATTAGAATATTATTTTTTGTAAAATATTAACTAAATATGGACAAATCAAAGGCTGTGATATATGTTCTCAATTGATTTATCTGCAAAATGAGATACGAAACAAAGCAAATCACACAATATATGATGGAACATAGCTAGAAATAAAACGAACATTTTTATCACGAAGACATGGCGTATACTTTGACGTAATATTTTGTCGGTTATTTTGAGTTTTCGTATTTTAAATTTACCGAAACACATGCCGTGAACAATAAACTATGTATAAAAAAAACATTACTTACGTTTTATTGATAAATTACTTCGTTTTGGCACTTTAAAATAGAACCGCGATGTTTCACTTTGACCTGCTTTGACCGTTATTTTTGGTTGAGTTGGCATCCCACAGAAAAATTTAAAATTAGATGTGGAAGAAGCTTCAAGTGTTTCTGAAATATGATGCGTAAAGAACGAGAATAGCTCAAGCGATTAAGACCTTGTTCTCCATACAAATTCTTTGTACATTAGGGTTAAAATCGCATATAATTTTTTTTTTTTTTTTTTTTTTTTAAATTTGTATGGGCCGCGCATATGCGGGCCCGGCATACGAGGTGTTAATGCTTCGAAAAATGTATGAAAAACAAAATCAGCATCGTTTGGGCTAGTAAAACTTTGGCTTCCAATAATATTTTTCTATTTTATGCTCCGTCCTTCAACAGGTTAGGTGGAAATTGGTTAATTCCAAATAAGGTTTGGATCCCGTGGATTTTGAATTAACGGAGTTTACTGTAACAATATTGCTAGCAGTAATATTTATGAAGGCCTCAGCATGGGCAAGCCACCCAGTGAGGCCTACATTACTGGAAAACATAAAGTGTAACAAAATAATGTACCAAATAAAAAAAAAATTAAAAAAACTAATGTCCAGAGCTAGTTCGTCAAACATATTCTGCTTTCTCAATGTGACTGTGCTAGGCCTCTTAGTAGAGTAATTTAATAAAAAAGTTGCAGTTACCTAAAATCAGCATGGAACATGTTGGCGATGAGAGTCTTGTTCATTCCCGCCGTAGTCATCTGGTCCTTCAACAGATCGAAGAATTCCTCACGAGGAGTTATGAAATTCCATTTCAAAACTGCAACAAAAAATCAGCAAAATTAAGTAAACAAAACATAAAATTTTACTCAATTAAAATTAAAGGTATAATGAAAAGAAGTAATTAATCAACCCTTCAGGCTTTATAATGTGTTACAGTGACCTACAAGTCCCAATGATGGTGAAGTTTCTTATGTAATTTTGGAATGTTTCAGAGGTATTTAACACTATATGGTCGGGCATTTTATCGCCAAATCACGCCGTAGCGCGGGTGGTTTTTTAAATTTTAGTGCCAAAATTAGACTTTCCGCAAAATATTCATATCTTATGATCTATTTGATATTTTTCAATGAAACTTTCAGTGTTTTACTTTAAAAAGATGTCTCTATTTACTTAGCAATGTATGTGTAATTCCCTTTTTTATGAACAAAAAATTCTACTTTCTTGGGAATCATAGAAAAACAGTATTTCACAATCGAAATAACTTTATTCATACAAAATTACAAAATTATTTAGAAATTTTCAATACATATAAAAAAAACTATAACCTAATAGTGCTTCAATATGTGATAGCGTTCCAAACACTTTCCTTTATGCAGGGGCACATTGCAAAACTTGCACATGTACCGCGTTTCACTGCGTAGTTTGTGAGCGGAACATACGCGACAACGATTTTATTTTTTTTTTAATTTTTGTTGTGTTTCAAACTCATTGTATTGACAGGTAGATAGATCGGGTACCGTCGACAATAGAAAACACATGACCCCGCACCCATTTAGAACCCCTTGTTTACAAGTTTCCCGCTCCTTACCGCTCTACACAACAAATCGAGTAAACTCGTCTCCCGCGTCTTACTGTAAAAAGGCGTATGACGAGTTTTCTCGTTTCCCGCAAAGAATGTGTTAAATGTGCGACATATTTTTTTATGTTTTAAGTTGTCCTAAGAGCAAATACCATTTAAGAAACTAGTTGAAATTATCTTTCAGGTGTATGTATTTGAAATACTTGGTATTTATAAAATTTTAATACTTACATTTTTCAATTAAAACATGACAATTTAAGCATATGTATGTATAAGCAGCTCAAAAACACAACCGATCTCAACTGCAGGCAAATTCAAACTGAGTAAAATACATAGCTAACTTTCACAAGCGTTACTCGTGTTAGCTAAAAATAGAACGCTGCGAGTCGAAACCGGCGAGCGTCACTCGGGCTAGCAGAAATTGGAATGCATTTAGCGCGCAAGCGTGACAAGTTTAAAAGCATTAAGCGGTTAACGTTCATAATTTTAAAAGAAATCAATATTTAGAAAATGAATTCCTTTTATGTAGGGAATTAGTATGAAAACAGTCACGTCACTTTTCATGTTTTAACCATTCTTTTACTCCACACAAGCCCTGAGGAAAATAATTAATGCCCTCAGGGCCTATGTCAACTTCGGGGATACTTTGTGGAGGTCCTTTTTGAGGAGAGGAAGGAGTAAACATGACTTCCCATGTGATCTAAAGATTGTATTTCGTTTGTAAGATAGGGGAATATACCACGGACCGCCCGTTTCTGCAGAGTATTTCGGGGCTCTACATTAGAGGTGGCTGCCAAATTCAACAGTAGGGGGAACTTGCAATTTGTACAAGGTCAGCATTTGTGTACTATTAGGGATGTAGCGCAGGGATTATGCAGTTATTATGCTACTATAAATGTTTATAAAGCGCAGTAACCTTTAAGTTTCTGGTCATCGATGATCCTCTGGTGTTTGATGTTGTTGATGGCGAGCAAGGGAACAAAGGCATCTTCGTCGTCTCCCTTCTTGCCACGGGCGGATGAGCTTGACGCTGATTTTACTATTCCCTGGGAAAATTTAAGAAAAGAGTTAAGGCATCTATAGAATGAATCTGATCTACGTACCAACTGAAGCCACCACGCCGAAAAGCACGGCTATCGTACCGTCCTTTACTTAAGTCAATCCTATTGTTCAATTCCTTCCCAAATGTTTTCTTAAAAACCATAGGGAAACCAGTCTGTCTGAAACCAAAACTAAACGAGAGATAATTATAAAGATATGAGCAACAGTCTCCACTGGTTCATAAATAAATAGAAGACTGGCAGCTTTAAAATAAATTAGCTCAACCAATAAGAAAAAAAAGGATGGATAACTACAATTTTTATAAATACATAAAAAAAATTGCTGAAAAGACAGTGCAATTTATGAAAACATCATTTTGCAAAAAGTAGGTTGTGTATTAGTAAAACTGTGTCAGGAAAATTGGGCAGCTCGGCTTTTTACCCTGGCGCACTAGGGTAGGTTGGTTGTGGGAGTCTGACATACCAAGGGTTAATAGGATAAGCGGTAGGTACCTTGGTGGGCTTGGCCTGTCCGGGTTTCTGCTGCTGCTGGCCTGCCTTGGCCTGCGCCCCGCCCGTCTTGATGCCCTTGGACTCGACGCTGGGCAACGGCTGCACCGGCATGTTGGGGCGTGCCTTCTCGATGGACGCTTGCACCACCGCTTTGGAGCCCGGCTGAAAGGGAAACAGATAACAATTGGTGAATGTGCACGTAAATTGAAAACAAGTTGTTTTTTTTGCTGTCATTAACAAAAATTTTGTATTTGGTGTTTTTTAAATTCATGGATTCTAGTATATTTTATTTAGTTATAAAATGTATTCTATAGATTTGTGTGGCGGTTTGTTTGCCCCTCGGTTCTGTCTACCCCTGCGGAGAAACGGCACGATGGTTAGTTAATTACTGGTATGTTGTTTTGTTAATAACCTTGAGTTTTTCAGTGGCACGGACCATGGCCTCCGGGCCCAGGTGCATCATGAAGCCGAGCACGGCCTCCCCGGCCGCCTTCCTCACCTCCAGGCCGCGGTCTTCCAAAGCTGCGTACAGCAGCGGGATGCACACAGACAGCTCCTCGCGAGGGATGGACTTCATCGGAGCTGGAAATGGAAATGGACGTTCTATTCAAAAACAATAGTAAAATTTAATCAAAAAGGGTTAAATCATTGAAGAGACAAACCGACACAAGTGTGTTGAAAGCTCTTTTTTCCTTACTTCTCGTGAAAATGATCAAACATTTTCGAATATAGAAATTCTTTCTTGAAAACTTTATCAATTTGGTTGACCTGTCTGGGGCATAGGCCAGTCGAAAGCTCTTAATTAACCTTTCAAGCCACGGAAGGACATTACTAGCCACAAACATCATATTCCATTAGAGGCTCTGAAGGACAGATCTGACCGGGGCGTCCATACGATATAAGTATTATTTATTATATGTATTTTATCTAAGTATTATTTGAAGACCCCAAGGCAAGAAGTTGTTAACTTACATTTTCGTAAAAAATGAGTTAGAATGCTCTCTAAACTAATTCGCATACGCTCTTTCCAATGAACACCATGCCAGAGCTTAAAAACGTCAAGAACATGCTTAAATCAATGTGATGAACATGTTAACTACGTGTTTCTGTGACATTAAGTTGATAAAATCAGGGCAAGAACTTGTTAACTACTAAGTTAGCAAGTTCTTGCCGTAATTCTGTAATTAACAACTTCTTCCCATCTACATTGGTTTAGATTTCTATGGTTAACATGTTATTCACTCACTTTAACGTTTACTTTGGTGGTTTTAAAAAGTTTTGCAGTGGGTGTTTTTTTATTTAAAAATCATCGAAAATGAGTTCCAGAGGTGAAAAAATGGTGAAGATGTGTCAAAAGATGATCAGGGAATCAGGTAAGCTGTATAAAACATTATTGTTCATCTTAATTTATCCTTAAAGTAGTTTTAAAATGGGTGAATCATTTTTGTTTTGGTGTTTTTCTGTCTAAAAGTCAACAATTTTTTTATTGTAATGCTTATTAATTTGTTTCAG
This sequence comes from Hesperophylax consimilis, assembly GCF_061612785.1. NCBI lineage: Eukaryota > Metazoa > Arthropoda > Insecta > Trichoptera > Limnephilidae > Hesperophylax > Hesperophylax consimilis. The sequence goes on along the minus strand of NC_142856.1, from coordinate 25,255,828 downwards.
GAAGTGTTCAAGAGTCCACTAATTTAGTACAACCTGAGAAGCATTTAGAAATACCCCAAAATAATGTAATTTTAATGGATGGTAAATGCAAAAAAAATGTTTTACTCTGTGACTCTGAATATTCTTTTATGTTTTCTTATGTTTTAAATTCCTTCATTAATGCTTTACAATATTTCGTTTCAGAAAGTGTTCAAGACTCTTTGACTGATGTTGAGTTTGGGATATTATTAGGAATATCTCAATATGATGTCATGTTAATGGTAGGTAAACTTAAACATACTTTATTGTGACACTAAATTCTTTTGAACATTGAACTAAAAATGATTATTTTATTGTACTTTGTATTTTCAGAAGATAATCAGAGTAGTCTAGAGTATATCGCTACTACCACTGGTACAGGAGATATAATTTTGGAATACGTACAACAAGATGAGATACTCAATACTTTAAATCAAACTGGTGAGTTTGATTTAAAGTATTGAGTAAATTGTACCTCGCATCCGATTTGTCAATCCCAAAACTGTATGAGCTCTATAATATGTTTTGTGGAGAAAAAGAGTATGCCCCTCTTTCGTTGAATCGTTACACTAGAATCTTTACAGAGGATTTCAACTTGTCGTTTGGTGTGCCTAAGACAGACACTTGTGGGACTTGCGTTAGCAAAAAATCTGACCAAATTCATGTAAATATGTACAAAGCTGCATTTGAAATGCAAAAACATGATAAGAAAAAGGCATCTGAATGTGATGAAACTTGTTTCATCACATTTGATTTGGAAAAGACGCTACCTCTCCCAAAGATATCCACAAAGTGGCTTTCTATTTAAGAAAACTGTGGCTCTATAATTTGGGATTACATTGTGTGACAAAGGAGTTAAATAGGTCATATTTCCATGTTTGGAGTGAAAACGAAGGGGGCAGAGGGAGCGAGGAAATTGCCAGTTGTTTAATGGCCTTTGTCAACACCATGCAACTTCAGAGCAACAAGTTACTTACCTTATTGCGAGGAGTGACTCTTGTGCCGGTCAAAATATAATTTATTATGTTTTGGAAATATTTAATTCTAGCAAAAAAATTCAAAATAATTGACCATAAATTTCCTGAGGTTGGTCACTCATATATGGACTCTGATAGAGATTTTGCATTGGTAGAAAAAAAATTAATAGATGCCAGTCCATTCAATCAGTGGACCAATATGTAAATTTAATGATGTCGGCTAACACAAAAAATATACCCATCGTGACAATGATGGCTGATAAGTTTGTTAATATTAAAGAAATAGGGCAGCAATTGAACTTTATACACAATACAAAAAACACTATCGGAAAAAAGGTTAACTTTCAAAAAGGAATTCGCTGGATAAGAGTGGAGGAATTCGGGATTTATAAATATCGCGAATCACTCTCCGAAGAAGAGCCTTGGAAAGAAGTGGATCTTAAAAAAAGGTGTGAAACATTATCTTCCCCGCCAATGCTGTCATCAAAAGTGAGAGATAACAAAGAAATCGATGCGGCCAAATGGAATGATATCCAAAAATTGTTACCATACCTGGATGAGGTTTTTCGTGGATTGATAGACTTAAGTCTCAAAAAAAAATTGACACATGCTCTGCTACCTTTTCTTTTCAATAATAATTATTATTTAGTTACTTTATATAAAAAAAATGTTTAATTTGTTTGATTAAATAAAACAACAAGAATTTAACATGTTCTTGCCTTTCAATTCTGTATCTTCCTCACCTATCCCTGAAGATGGCATGAACATGTTAACTACATTTTTTTGTAGAAAACATGTTTATTTTAACTTTTAGACTGCAAAACTACTTAATATTACTAGATGTAATGTAAATTTGGTTTGTTTACTACACCATGAAGGATCAGTACATTGTATATGACATTCAAATAAAAAATTATAAGGCAAAACGCAAAAGTCTAAATATCTCAGAATGCCTTCAATGTAAGTTAACAACTTCTTGCCTTGGGGTCTTCATTTATTATATGTATTTTATCTAAGTATTATTTATTATAAGTATTTTATATTAAGTATTTCTATCTTTTTTACTATTTTGTTCATCCTTGGAAAGATTACAAAAAATTGTCAAAGTGTATTTCTTTATTGTATTTTTTATGTAAGCAGCATAAAAAGTGAAGTGACAGTTTTCTTACTAGTTGCCTACACAAAAGGAATGTGTTTTCTAAATAGCAAATTCTTTCAAAATGTCCGAGTTTCAAGTCAAAATGTTCCCCGAAAAGTTTTTTTTGTTAACATTTTCAAGTTTGATATCAAAATTTTATTTTTTAGAAATATCAATGTGTGACCGGTCGGTGGCCGAATTGACATCGCGTTTGGGTCCCACCCAGGCGTAGTGTGTTCAATTCCTCGGCTGGCTAAGTCCTCCATCACAACACAAGTAACATTTTCAGCTTACTGTGGTGGTAGTAGGAGATTTTCAAATATTGTCAGGTTATTCGTAACCCGGGAATGTTTGTCTTTCTTTTAAAAAAAAAAAAAAAATTTTAAATACAAACATTTCAAAGATAATTTTATCTTATTTATGAAATGATATTTATTTTTACGACAAATTAAAAAATAAGATATATGTAGCACATTTTAGGGAGCATTCAGAAACACCATGAAATTTCACCGTGTAGTTGGGACTTGTAGGTATAAATATTTTAAAACCTAAAGGGTTAAATTGACATCAGTTTTGGAATAAGTATAAATCACATTTCTTGGGATTATTTTTTAAGTGACATGATAAGATTTGATTTTGACAAGATTTAATACAAATATGGCCCCTTGTCTTATTTTTACACTTACATCAAAGCTCCACTCCCCATGATGGAAATGACATTGTTAGCTGAAAATAGTTACAGTGACCTAGAAATTCCATTTTAATTTTCAAGTAATATTTCCAACTTATTATGATGGAGGAAGAGGGAAATTAAATATTGTCAGGTTATTCGTAACCTGGGAATGTTTCTTTCTTTAAAAAAATCAGAAGTGAAATAATGTTCATCAAATAACAAAGGAATTATTTCCCTACCGTTGGGCATTTTCTCAGCCAGCCATGCCCACAATTCAGCCTTGAGAATGGGCCCTCCTGATTTGAGGGCGTCAAACACAATCTCGCCCTCGAAGATTGACGAAACCCCACACTGGGCCGTCCACACGTTGATGCACTGCAATGCGGCGGAGCGGATCCACGTCTTGGAGTCTCCCAGACCTGGGAAACAAGGATAAGGGTTTAGCATTGAAATTACACTTTTTAACTTGCATGTCCGATATGCAATGTTTAACTCCTAGAATCTCATAAAAGTTGTGCTATCTCATTTTGCATTACGGTGAGTTATATGATTTAAACAGTGCTAGAAAGAGAGAACATCAGACTTTGTATTTTTATTTAAAAGTTTACCATAGACGCGAAGTTTGAAATAATTCTAAGAAACAGAAGTATTTGGAAAACATTCGTTAAGGTTTTAATTACCCTGGAAGATGCCGGGGAACAGCGTCCGTATGTGCACCTTGGCCTTGGGGCCGATAGCGGTGGCGAGGATCTCGCAGACCTGCAGCGTCAGCTGGGATATCTTGGAGTTGGAGTCCACTAGGCGCGGGGCCAGGGCACCCGGCAGCTCCCCCACGCCCGGCTTGATGAGTTGTCCCTCGTTCAGGATGGTGCGCACCTTCTCCAGCGCCTCGTTTCTCACCTGGAATATACAAATAATTAAATTGAGGAAAAGCAGATATTATAAGCTTAAGCTTTGTGAAAATAGAAAGTATTCATAACAAAAGTATTTTCCTAAGGATCATTGCCCTTCTAAAGAAGAAATTTGAAAAATTACGACATCTGTAATAAAAATACAAGACACGTTATATTCATACTAATATCGAATGCAAAAATATAGCACGGTAAAAGGACCGGTAAAGTGTATCCTCTAGTTCAATGAAACCACGCACAATGTCTTATGGTTTGTTCTGACCTCCTCACAATAAGAATACAAGTAAAATGCAATAATAGTTAACCTTCCAATTCTTGTCATTCATCTCCTGGATCAAAGCGTCTGTGATGAGCGGTGCGATATCTACACGCGGCCGGACGTCTGTGGCCGATGCGTTCGGGGGCGAAGAGTCCTCATTGCCGTAGTCTTCATCCCCCATGTTGTCATCGTTGGAACCTTTGCTGGCAGACTGAAACATAAATATAAATCTAAATACCATTTAGGTTTTTCACGTCCATGTAATATCATGATACACACAGTATATTATTATACAGGTGATAAGGTTAAAGTTATGTGAGATTAAAGTACCTATTAAGTAGGTCCATACAATAACAGTAATTTCGCCTGGGATGAGAATGGTTCTTAACCTTAACTCAATAACTGCCATTCACGCGGATCGGCGTACAAACAATCTGTGCCACAACTGCCATTTACGCCGTACCGCGTAAATCGTGAGTATGAATGTTTCGAGGAAGATATTTCTAAGTTCTAACGGTAGATGGGACTAAATATTATTTTGTAAAATATTATGAACTATTTAACAACATCTCTCATAATAGTTGATAATTTCTATTGTTTATATTACGCTAACTAACCATCACGCCGTTTCTCCGCAGGGGTAGGCAGAGAGGACGGACCGCCAAACAACTCGGTCTTGGCACACACTTCTTGCCTCATTCACATTCATACATCGTCTCATACATACTCTTCTATTATTCTGACTCTTGACATGGCCCGACTCGAGTATCTGATTCACTTGATGGTGCCATGTCTTCCTCGGGCGTCCCTGACTTCTGCTACCATTCGCATTTGCATCATATATCCTCCTTACACTCCTATCTTCGCTCATTCTCTCTACATGCCCAAACTATCTAAGCGTCCCTTTCTTAAACTTAGTTAGTTAGTTATATTACGCAAAGCAGCGTCCAAAAAAGGTCTACAGATTTCTTAGCGCAACCACACAACTGAGAATGTAATGAGAACCATGTGATATCCACACACATGACTTTACGATGGAGTACAATCAAGTGCAATATCAAATATAAAATGTGAAAAAAGTTGGAGAATCATTATGACGTGTAAGTGTTTATCTTATATCTGTTTGTTTATTTGTGTTAGTAAGTCATTGCTATGACGTGCTCACTTCACTTTCCTTCAATGTTCTGCTTATATCAAAACAGTAATCTTCTGCTTTGTTACTATTCTGTTTTGTTACTATTCTGCTTTGTTACTGTTCTTTTGATATTATTTTGTTTTGTTCAGTGGCGGTTCGTGGTCTTTTTAACAGGGGGTTCAGAAATTCAAGAGAAGATAAACATATCTAATTAAAATTTACTTACTGTTGTCCTTCGTCAAATAGTCGAATACGGCAGCAGTCACACAACTTAAATAAAGTTAGTGGGAGGGGTACCTACATATTATTGTTTTTAAATCACTTTACCTAGACACAATTATTAGATAATGAGAAAAGTTTTATAGGAATTAAATTGTTTAATGTTTTTATAGCACTCAATGTAGGTACGTTGCTAATTATTATTGTTTTTTAGAGAAGAATAATTTCGTAGAATATATAATAGATATTTTAAAACATCAAAAAAACAAATAAAGGTGGCACGAAATAAATTTAAAAATAGGTAGTAGATTTACAAATGCCATAAGCAAACGGTTGGAGAAATGCAGAAACAAGAAAACAAAAATATGTACAAAAATGACTACAAAGTTAAATACCATAATATAACATAAAAAAATAACACTTAACTTGCATCCCTATGGTTCAAAGGTTAAACGTCGGCCGCGAAGTTCTCGGGTTTCTTCGGTTACATTCGTCAATGTTCGGAGGTCACGTGATATCACAACGCGTGTTCGGCGCACACAATTTGTCTTATTTTTGCAAAGAAAGACCAAATTTTGTATATGTCACCGTCATAGGGTCTGTACCGGCTAAGATTATTTTGTATGGAGAGTTTGGCGCGGATTTTAACTCGCACAAATTTGGAATAGGCATCGTATTTTTCGGTGGCGCGGGTTTTGAAGGCGAAATTTTAATAGCGTGCTATCTATAATGTGCTTATATTATTATAAAACAAGGATGTTTTATTTTCTCATATTTTTAATGGGGGTTCGCCGCACAAACGCACTTTAGAGAAAACCGCCACTGGTTTTGTTACAATTCTGATGTGTTACTGTTTTGTTACTATTCTGCTTTGTTACTGTTCTGTTTTATTATTATTCTGTTTTGTTATGATTCTGATTTGTTACTGTTCTATTTTGTTAGTATTCTTTTTTATTATGGAATTATTATCAGTATACCTTGGTCATGCCCTTGACAGGCGAAGGCGCCTCCTCGTCGGCCAGCCGGTCCAGCTCCGCTTGGATCTGCTGCTTGATGGCGGGCTTCTCCGCATCGATGAAAGCCGTCAGCGCGGGTCCCATGTACAAGTGTAGGGTGCCTAAGAAGCTGACGGCTGCGCCCCGGATAGCCGGGTTATTAGCGGCCAGGGCTTTCTTCACGTGGATCAGAACCACCTTTGTGTTCAGCCTGTACAAATAGAAAACAACAGAGTTAAGATTGTTATAGATAATCCAGCTAGAGTTAATATGAACACAGCACTCATCAATTTTTCAAACTTGGACTTCAAATCCTACTTTCCGAGGTGGGATTTAGCCTTCCCTGAGAAATGCTCTCCACTGGCTGAGATCCCTAACTGTTCACCTCCAGTCCTCAGTCCTCAGTCCTCAGTCCTTCCCATCCTGCTCCATCTAGAGCTTTCCTGGCTTTGGGTCACTTCCACTTGTCACAAATCTCCATTTTTCTCATCTAATATGGTCAACAAATGTTTTAAATACTACACTACTTACGCCAAACCAAAGTCTTTGAGTGCCCCCGACAGCCAGGAGAAGATCTCCGTCTGCACGCGGGGGCTCTTCTGCTTGTCCAGGGCGTACTCCAGACCCTGTGAAGCCACATGCTCCAGCCGGCAAGCCTCCGCCAGCCCCGTCAGGGCGTCTGCGGCAGCCCCCGAGCACTTGGGATCCGAGAGTTTCTCCACTATGTCGGAGATTATGCAGTCTACGCAGGTTCTGAGCAATAAATTGAAAATATATAAATACGGGTGAGGGAACATTTATAAGTGGGTTTCTCTGTAACTAGTTGATATGGTTCTGCCACTGTAACCACTTTTTGTTATGTGCGTCATTTATCAGAAATAGGGATATATTAAAACAGAATTATCAGCAGTATGCCCTCCCTCCCAGTATTAACTCCTTTCTCCCAGGTTTCTTTTAAAAGAGCCTCTTCTTAATGAACAATGCGTATTAAAAAAATTGAAACACATGGCATCTTAAATTATATTTAACACGTTGAACGCCATTGTGGAAATGAAAACACATTACCATTTTAAATTTGAAAAAAAAAAATACTCAGATAACATCGGCGACCATCAAAACGTATTCCTTTTTTTTATTGACCAAAATTTTCCATGAAAATCAAGAAAATTAACTGCGGTCACCGGTGACCGTCATGGCGATGGGAGAAAAATGACGATTTTCGTTATGAGGTCACCGGTGACCTACATGGCGTTCAACGTGTTAAGTGGACATTTCAAAGTTCCGTTGCTCGTGATGGAAATGATGTTGTGAGCTAATAAGAGTTTTTAAAAAGGTGTGAAAATTTTACAAATATTTGTTGTGCAATCGCGGAACTGAAATGCAGAGGATAGAATCAGCACTGCTTGCCAAGCAATTGGGTAAGTTAAGTAATATTCGTAGAAATCAACACTTGAATGAGTGACTGCATTAATAGCAGAAATGATTTTGCTTCAACTGGCTTTAGCTATATTAACTACTCGGCTGTCACATATGCATTGCGTCAAAATGTTCCCCATCACGAGATAGTTACTGAAAAGGCCAGAATTGCAAAGGTTAAATGAACATATCTTAAGACATGAATAAAAACTCTTACGTGGAAACGGGAAACTTGTCAGTGACGGCCTTGACAGCTTCCAGCTTCATCTTCAGCGCCTGGAAGTTGGTGTCTTTGAGGCCGGGCTTCTTGTTGAGGATCTTAACGAGAAGCTGGCCGCTGACCTCCGAGGGGTTCAGGTCGGCGAGGGCATGGCGGAAACCCTCCACTCCTTCAAGACGCATTTTCCAGTTGGGATCAGTCAGAGCTGCAAGGAGACAGATCATAAGGAAAGTGGAAACTTTGAAGCAGAACACAGAAAATACAGATACATATTATGCAGGTGCATCCTCAAAAAAAGGTTAGCAGTCCACAATGAAATGCTGATACCAACCCTGTGTATGGCAGTAAGACGCGCGACTGGTACAGGAAGTAGACTGAGTACTGTTGAAATGCGTATGCCTGCGGTAAAACCGAAAGTGAATGGTAGAAAAAGTAGGGGATGTTTGAGGAAGAATGTCACCATTAAGCGAATCAAATACTTGAGATGGGTCATGTCAAGAGTCTGAATTACAGAAGCGTTTGTATGAATGTGAATGAAGCAAAGAGGGAATTGTGTGGCGGAAACTAGGCGTAGTTAGTTAGTGTTACATATGTTAACTTAATATTTAATCTGACAACCAATTCAACATGTTGAGCATAAAAAAAAGATTAAATGAAATAATGTGTTCTCACCGCTAAGTACGGAAGATTCGAGGAGTTCCTCAGCTCTCTCGTCCACTTCTTCCTGGCTGAGTTCCCTCTCGGGGATTTCCCGAGGGGGCGCAGCCTTCGCTGGGGACTTTGCCGCCGCGCCGGGTTTCTTCGCTACCGCCGCCTTCTTGGCTGGGCCACCTAAACAAGTTATTAAACATATTAATTTGGGTTGTTGGTGCATGGGAAAGAAATGTAAAATATTCCTGCATAATGCGTCCCATTATTCTAGATCAATGAAATTTATATTGTGAAAATTGGAAATAATTATCAGGCAAGTATTAAAGTAGGTACCAAAATTAATATTTTTTTTTAATCTAAATGCGTATTTATTTTGTTTAAATGTTTGACAGATGCTTAAATGAATTAATAGTGAAGATAGATTACAGAGACAATACGCGTGGTTTCACTAAACTCCAGCTGTCCAGTGGACATACTTTAACGGCCATTATTTTTATTGACAGGTAAATTTCTATTCTTTCACGGATTATTATAATGGGAATACATCGTAAACAATGATGTTCATTCATCTGCTGCTTCATTTTTACACTAATTATAGCTCTGTCTTAGGATTTGAGATATGTTTAGAGGAAACCATGAAATTAAATAAACGCCCGGGTTGCCGGCACTGAAACTGAACCCCATGTGTAAATTACCTGTGACGGGCCTCTTGACGGCCTTGGGGGCCGTGGAGCCCCCCTTTGCGGCCGGGGCGGACTTGGGCCTAGCCTCTTTCTTTGGACCAGCTACCTTTACGATTATAACAGCCTGTGGAAAAACTACTACATTAATATGCATAATAATATGAATACAAAAAGTTTTAAAAGGCAATTTATTGTTTAATTTTCGACGTTCATTGTGAATTTCAAAATATTTACACTTAAATCAACCCCATTCCCTGTTCTTGGGAAGAAAAAATGTTTGTGAGAGATGGGAGGGCTATAAATACAGTCCCATAAATTCGTACATCGTTATTCAAAAAAATGCATAAATCGAAAATTTCTGTAAAAAGGTCAACTGAAAAAACATTTCAAACAAAAATTATATTAATTCGTACTTCGAAATCTATTTTTATCTGCATACGAAAATTACACTTCAAATCAAAAGATTTATTTTTGCATAAATCTAATTTTAATTTGAATAGTAATTTTGTAAATCTGAATCTGACAAGCCGGCGCCGTGGTGTTAAAAATCTGTCAAATTTCAATTTACACAGTTATACATCATCCTAATTTGTATTATTAATTTCGTAAATCTCAATCTGACACACCGGTAATAATCGGTCGTGAAATTTCAATTTACACAGAAATTTTTCTTATTTTTACGAATTTACTTCCAATGTCTGAATTCGTGAAGGTAAAATCGGCAGCGAAATTTCGATTAACAAAATGTGTCATATTTTTAAATTGCTTAAATTAGCGAAACTACAAATTTCCTTCTTAAATTTTTGAATTACGTGGGAATTCATTAATTCGAAATTTGATTTTTAAGGGTGTTGTGTATTTTGAATAATCGGTTTCTACTGTAATAAGAATAAGCATGAATATAGGCAAATTTCCAGTACTCGCAATGCACACAGTAATAAGTTGTCGCCCCTTGGACTAGTTACCTTTTCACAGCACTCTTGTATCTTCTGCTCCTTGAGATTGTCCAGTTTACCTATGAAAGGTGATATGTTCTTCTCCCCGACCAGCTTCATGGCTGTACCCAGAGCCTCCGCTGCTTGATCCCTCACCACAGGGTCTGAAAAACAAAGCAATTCATACTTTACTATTTTCTTCAGTATTTAAATTTGTTTTCTAAACATATAAACAGTTAAGTCTGTCACTTATGTATATTAAAAAACATTTTAATATACATAAGTGACAGACTTAATTAATTAACTTTTAATTGCAATAAAACAGAAGTTGTCAGCAAGAAAATTAACCACGAAACACAATAACATCGAACATATTTTTGTGCAAATAACGACTCCTCTCGAGAAAATTATATTTGGAACGGCCTATCTACCACCACTTTCTGACCCTCAGTCATATAGAAACCACTGTCAAGACATCGAAACAATTTCATCAAAATATCCTGACTCGAAAATTGTTATTCTTGGGGATTATAACTTACCAAACTTAATATGGAAAGCAAATAACTGTGGTCTCATCATAAACGAAAGTGAAAACGATCGTGCACGTGAAATTTTGGACATGGTAAACTTTCTAAACTTTCATCAACATAATTTTATATATAACAGTAACAATCGCTTATTAGACTTAGCTTTATCAAACTATCCTAAAATGTCTGTTGAACTCTCAAATGATCCACTTCTACCTATAGATAATCATCATCCTCCCCTATACATTAAATTAAATATGATATGTGATAATGAAAGGAAACCTTCACAAAGCGTCCTAAACTTTAAACGAGCCGACTTCGACTCAATTAACTCCTATTTCTCAAATACAGACTGGTCTTTTTTATCCGATGAAAGCGTTGATGAATCGTTAGATAACCTTTATTTATATTTTTCTAATACTATTGAATCCTATGTACCTTTTTACACACCGAGAAGCTATACCTACCCGGTTTGGTTTTCATCAGAGCTTACAGCCTCTCTTCAGCAAAAAAAGAGTCAACACAAAAAATTCAAACAAAGTAAATCCATAAATGATTATATAATCTTTAGCGAAACTAGGAAAAAATGTAAAGATCTTTCCAAACAATGTTACAAAATGTACATAACCTCTGTCGAGGACACTGTCTTTAAATCCAAAAACCTTTGGAAATTTCTTAAAAAAATGAACAATGAAAACACAGACTACCCGCCAATAATGCATATGAATGGAATCAGTGCAAACAATACACAGGATATTGTAAACCTTTTTTCGGACTTCTTCAAAAATGTATATGATGAAGACACTCCAGATGATAAATTACCCGAATACAAATTTAATATGACCACAAACTTAACAAACTGCCAAATCACACAAAAGTGTTGCGAACAAAAATTACTTTCCTTAGACACTGACAAATCCGCTGGCCCAGACAACATTCCACCAATATTCCTCAAAACATGCTCTAATACATTATCTAAACCACTTACATTACTATTTAACCGTCCCTTGTCCCTTGGACATTTTCCAGACCGCTGGAAATCTAGCTTCATTACACCGATCTACAAAAAAGGAGACGATACTGACATAGCTAATTATTGAATCATTGGTCCTTGATGAAATCTATCCCAAATTAATAAAATTAATTAATCAAAAACAGCACGGTTTTATCAAAGGAAGATCCACCGCAACTAACTTAACGGTATTTCAAAACTTCATTATACAATCATTTGCAGAAAATAAACAAGTCGACTGTATATATACAGACTTTTCGAAGGCATTCGACAAAGTATCCCATAAACTACTAATCCAAAAACTATTTGCTCTAGGAATAAGGGATAACATGCTAAAATGGTTTAGTAGCTATTTGTCAAATCGTAAACTGTTCGTTAAAATAAAATCTTGGATGTCGAAAGCTTTCCGGGCTACCAGTGGCCTACCGCAAGGTAGTCACCTTGGCCCGGTTTTGTTCCTCATTTTCATCAATGATATAACCAATTGCTTCAACGATGTCGAGGTATTGCTCTTTGCAGATGACGTCAAACTATACAAGGAAATAACTGATATAAATCATTGCCATATACTACAGTCAAATATTAGTAAGTTTAGAGATTGGTGCGTTCAAAATAATTTATTTTTAAATGTAGTAAAGTGCAAAACCTTGACTTTCTTCAGAAACAAAAATCCTGTTTTATTCGAATATTCCATCAATAACATAGCTTTAGAAAGAGTCACGGAAATGAGAGATCTTGGAATTATTTTGGATGAAAAACTAAGTTTCACCAATCATATCCATCAAATTGTGAACAAAGGTATGAAAACACTAGGCTTCGTATTAAGAACAACTAAAAACTTTAATTCTTTGCAAGCCATTAAACTATTATACGTATCTCTAGTAAGAAGTCTAATTGAATATAACTCAGTAGTTTGGTCTCCATCTTATAAAATTCACATTAACAACATTGAGCGAATACAAAAAAAATTTCTACGTTTTATAAATTTTAAATTAAATATCCCTGTCGAAGACTTAAAATTCAATTTCTTACTAAATACTCTAAAAATACATACATTAGAAGATAGACGTAAAATAAACGATTTAACGTTCTTATTCAAAATACTTAACTCTAAATTCGACTGTTGTGAACTCCTGCAACTTATAAACATACATACACCCACAGTAACAATACGACAAAATACAATATTCTACAGCAGCACACATAAGCGTAACTACATTGCCCACTCTCCGATACAACGACTTCACACCATGGGAAATCATTACTTGGGTGATGTTGACATATTCAATACCAACTTGGCAAGTTTTGTGGATCATTTAAAACATTTATTTCAACAATACTCCTAAACACATCATGTAAACCAACAAATAGCTGTAATTTTCTGTTTTTGTTTCTTGTGTTTGTATGACTTGTTGCATAGCTTTTATCAAATGTAATTTTATTCTTATTTTTTATGTTTGAAAGTATTTGTCAAATTAAAATTATACTACCAACCATGTAAAAGCCCTCTGGGCGTTAAATAAATAAAAAAATAGTCAAGTCTGTGCAAGACCAACATTCACAAATGGAAACGTTGCTTGAAGTGGCTTTAGTTTGTTGACCAGATCTGAATACCCAGGTACTTTCCCACGGTCCTCTTCCCATCTTTTTCCCCTTCCCACTCCCTTTAGGCTCAATTGGGGATGCAGTAGTCACTAGCTCCAGTTAGTAGGGAGCAGTTAGGACTCTTGTGCGGAATTCTTATAAAAAAAAACTTAAAAAATAAATGTGAATGACAAAAATTGGATAAATTTTTAACTGTGAGAATCAAATGTAAGACCGTGTCATAGTAAAATGCGTAGTTCTGAGTAATTTTTAATTCGTTGAAGATTATATCAATCAGATTATACAATCAGACTGACAATCCATTGTCAACAGACTGATTGCCATCTCTGACGCAATGTAGGCATGCTGAGTCTGTTCTACAGGTATTTCAATGGATCCTGCTTAAAGGAGCCAGCAGCTGTACAATCAGGGTGCACAGTTTTAATTGAGCATGTGTAGGCACAACAGAAATGATTTAATTGTAAAGTCGTAGTTGAAACCGAATGTGTGTAACTCCTTTAGGTAGTATTCTCTAATCACCTGCACTCTCCAGTATTTTGAGTAGCCCCCCGACGTAAGTCTTCATGAGTTTCTTGGTGAGGGCGGCGGGTTGTGTAGTGGTGAAGGCGCGGGCGAGGAAAGCGGCAGTTTCAGCCTTTACCGACGGATTCTTGTTGTTCAACGCCTCCACAACATCCTCGGCGATGCCTTCTATTGTTGTCTGTTAGAAAAGAAAAACAAAATGAAATAAGCAAAAGCAGATGCAACAATAAAACTTTGTGAGTTATCTGGCTTAAGTCTGTTATACAAAAGTGAAGTACTAAATGCCTAACTTTATCCAACTAATTAATATCAATTAGGTTGGAATAATATTATTTGACGTCTGTCTATCATTTCGTCCAACAGCGTCATTTTGAATTCTTGATATTTTATTGGTGAACTTTAACAAGGTTAACCTGCAACCGTCTGCTGAGAATTAGCAGAACTGTGTGAAAATTACCTTGACGAGATTTGTTAACCGCGTTAACCTCTCGAACTTTAACAAGGTTAACCTGCAACCGTCTGCTGAGAATTAGCAGAACTGTGTGAAAATTACCTTGACGAGATTTGTTAACCGCGTTAACCTCTCGAACTTTAACAAGGTTAACCTGCAACCGTCTGCTGAGAATTAGCAGAACTGTGTGAAAATTACCTTGACGAGATTTGTTCAAATATGGGAATAAAAACTATGGTTATAATGTTTCTGTAGTTGCTACTTTTATTTCATGAATGTAGCCCCTCTGACTGTCTACAAATTTTATCTGTGCACATCAAAATGCATTTTCATTCAATGGCGTCCCAAAAATGAAAATGGGAGATTTTTTTTAGATTAACCCTTCAGGCCTCTGGCATTTTCTGCCAGAAGTTTGGGGTTCCGCTTTACAATAAAATCCAAATAAATTGAATAATTATGAATGTATCAGAAAACTTCTTTGAAAAGTTATGAAATACGCTTTCAAAATTTATTATTAGAAATAAACAAAAATTTTAATAATGCAAACAAAAAAGTTTTAAAAATGGTTCACCTTGGGTTTTTAGATCTAAACACTGAGCTAAAATTACTAATAACAAAAAAAAACACATTTCATTAGACAAATGGCCTAATTTTTTTGTCATTTCATATAAAAATAATTAATAAAAAAAATCACAAAATTTCATAAATTTTTCTCAAATTGCGTCTTAAGCTTTGGTTTCATAAAGGTGTACATTTTAATTCTTCTGTGGTAGTTTCTGGATTTCTCTTTCAAACACTGTTCGGATCATATTTCTAACCATGACAGTAAGGGACCGTACGAGCTGTTCCCAAAAACTAACAAATTAGCCTGAGGGGTTGGCTATTCTGAGGAAACATCTTTTGATATAAACATAAAATATATGTGAATCTTTAAATAGTATCAATTAAAGTCGCTGTCCGCGTCTGTCTGTTTGTCCGCTTAGTTCTTCTAAACTATGCTACGGATTTTGATAGGGTTTTCGTTATCATTTAGAGATTTTCTTTATATATTTATAAAAAGTATATTATATTTATAAAAAGTAGAGAAAAATCTAAGTTTTGAAATCAAGTTAAAAAATTATTTTCAGATGTTTAAATTGGTACATCAAAATAATGTACTACAGAATTGTATATCTTAAAAAGGCCTACAGAAATATTCGCAGTGGTATATATGTCTATCTCGGTGACCGGGTATCTCATCAAAATGACAGTTCAACCAACACACCTACAAAAAGTGATAGAAAGTCATGAAAAGTGATGAAACGAAAACTAGAGGTTAGATAGGTAACTACAGTAGAACCTCGTTAATTCGAAATCCACGGGACATCAAAAATCAAATTTCGAATTAACGAATTCCCACGTAATTCGAAATATTATGAAAAAAAAATAAAAAATACGCCGAAAATCGATTTTCTCGGCCGCCTCTTCAAATCCGGGTGGTATTTTAGGAGTAAATTCGTATTAATACCAATTATTTCTTTAAATTGAGAAATTCGTAAAAATACGATATATTTCCGAGTAAATCAGATTTTGCGGTAGATTTCCGTCGCGGCTGGCCCATTATTTCGAATATCTGAATTTAAATTCGTAAAAATACAATATATTTCCGTGTAAATCGAGAATACGCGGCCGATTTCCGTCACGGCCGACCCTTTAAATTCTGCTATTTGATGTAAATTCGTAAAAATATGATATATTTCCGCGTAAATCGAATTTTAACGGCAATTTTTCATCGCGGCCGGCTTTTAAGTTAAGATATTTGAAGTGAATTCGTAAAAATATGTCATATTTCGGCGTGAATCGAAATTTTTCGGCCGATTTCCGTCGCGCCGTATTTTTAATTCAAAGATATTCGAAGTAAAGTTAGTAAAAATACAATATATTTTCGCGTCCGATTTCAAATTATAAAATTCAGATATTCGAAATAAATTTGTAAAAATACGATATATTTACTCGTAAATCGAGATTTCGCAGCCGATTTCCGTCGCGGCGGGCCATTTGAAATTCAAATATTCGAAATAAATTCGTGAATATACAATACATTTACGTGTAAATCGAAATTTCGCAGCTGACCCTTTAAATTCAGATATTTGGTGTAAACTCGTAAAACTACGACATATATCCGCGTAAAACGTATTTTCTCGGCACTTCAAACTCGGATATTCAAAATAAATTTGAAAAAATACCACACTCCAGTGTAAATCGATTCAGATTTACAAAATAATAATACTAACAAAAATAAATTTCGAATTACGAATTAACGAATTTCGAATTAAAAAACCATTTTATATGAAAAAAAATTATTGCGGAATTTTTTTTTGCGAAAATTTCTTCGAATTATCGGGGTTCGAATTAACGGGGTTCTACTGTATTGAACCTAGTTTTTGTTTCATCACTTTTAATGACTCTACATCCCTTTTTAAAGGTGCGTTTAATTCTCATTTTGGTAAAATATCATGGAACCGTGTACAGTAGAACCTCGTTAATTCGAAATCCAGCGGACATCAAAAATCAAATTTCGAATTAACGAATTCCCACGTAATTCGAAATTTTATGAAAATTAAAAATAAAAAAAATACGCCTAAAATCGATTTTTTCGGCCGCCTCTTCAAATCCGGGTGGTATTTTAGTTGTAAATTCGTATTTATACCAATTATTTCTTTATTTTCGCGGTTGATTACCGTAGCGGCCGGCCCTTTAAATTCAGATATTCGCAATAAATTCGTAAAAATGCTATATATTTACGCGTAAATCGAGATTTTGCTGCGGATTTCGGTCGCGGCCTACCCTTTAAATTGAGATATTCGTAAAAATACGATATATTTCCGCGTAAATAGAGATTTCGCGGTAATTATCCGTCGCGGCCGGCCCTTTATTTCAAATATCTGAATTTGAATTCGTAAAAATACGATATATTTCCGCGTAAAACGAGGATTCGCGGCCGTATTCCGTCGCGGCCGGCTCCTCAAATTCAGATATTCGAAATATATTCATAAAAATGCTATATATTTACGCGTAAATCGAGATTTCGCTGCCGATTTCGGTCGCGGCCTACCCTTTAAATTGAGATATTCGTAAAAATACGATATATTTCCGCATAAATCGAGATTTTGCGGCAATTTTCTGTCGCGGCCGGCCGTTTATTTCAAATATCTGAATTTGAATTCGTGAAAATACGATATATTTCCGCGTAAAACGAGAATTCGCGGCCGTATTCCGTCGCGGCCGGCTGTTCAAATTCAGATATTCGAAATAAATTCGTAAAAATATGATATATTTCCGCGTAAATCGAATTTTGTCGTCAGTTTTTCGTCGCGGCCGGCCTTTTAAGTTCAGATATTTGAAGTAAATTCGTAAAAATATGTCATATTTCGGCATGGATCGAAATTTTTCGGCCGATTTCCGTCGCGCCGTATTTTTTCAACTCGGATATTCGAAGTAAAGTTAGTAAAAATACGATATATTTCCGCGTAAATTGAAATTTCGCGTCCGATTTCCGTCGCGGTGATGAAATACGATATATTTACGCGTAAATCGAAATTACGCGGCCGAGTTTCGTCGCGACCGACCCTTTAAATTCAGATATTTGGCGTAAACTCGTAAAACTACGACATATATCCGCGTAAAATGTATTTTCTCGGCCCTTTAAACTCGGATATTCGAAATAAATTTGAAAAATTACGACATTTCAGTGTAAATCGATTGAGATTTACAAAATAATAATACTAATTAGGACGATGTATAACCACGTAAAAATACATTTTTCGGCGTTTTACCGCCACGGCTGACTTTTAGATTCAGATTTACGAAATATTATGATTTATTTTCGCAAAAATCAAACTTTTTCGAATTACATGAACAAATTTTCGTGCGCGGACAAAAATAAATTTCGAATTACGAATTAACGAATTTCGAATTAAAAAAAATTTTGTATGAAAAAATTTTTCAGCGGAAATTTTTTTTGCGAAAATTTCGAATTACGCGTTTTTTCGAATTATCGGGGTTCGAATTAACGGGGTTCTACTGTATCTCCTAATGAAAACCTTCCGCAACGCTGGGTACACATCAGCTAGTATGTAATAAGATACATTATCTGGTAAACATAAATCGTAGTTTTTATTCTGATATTTGAGAAAAACTCGGTTCTGCCAATTCTCAGCCAATAGTCAAGGGTATTTTGAGGATTTTCTGCAACGACAAGGTGTTAATAAGTTTAGGATATAATGCGACTAATGAACTCACACACGGGTACATGGCATCGACGGCTTCCCTCAGCGTGGAGACCACGTTGGGTTTCTTCTCCTTGAATTTTTCCAAGCACGCCGGTAGCAGAGCAGTGGTGTAAGTCCCAAACTTCTTCTTGAGCCCGGCCGCCAGCATGGAAACGCATTTACCCGCCAGGGCCACCAGCATTACGTTTGAGTCTTTGGCTATAACCTGGACAAAAGAAAACAGAACATTATTTTAATTAAACATTTTAGCAGTGCATATTTTAACGAGGTCACTGCACAACAGGTTTTTCTTTTTGTTTATTCTTCATTTCGTTCACTAACTTTGTACTTGTGATGTATGGTAATAAGGTTGAGTATTTAAGCGATAAATGGCGCTAGTCATAAAGCTTACTCCAGAGTAAGTCAGATGTCGCTAGAGTGTAACAAGTACTTGTGAGATGATATTGACAGGGAACAAGCTTCTCGAACCAGAGAATTACCAACCCTCGGGTAATGAACAGTGTAGCTAAATCCAGTCCTATTAATTATAGATACGTTAATTGTAGTCCTATTAATGAATGAGATACGGAGTCGAATTAAAATCTTTGTAATGTAGTTTTTTAACAGTAACATTGTTGTATGCCGCAGTGAATGGTGGAAGAAGTCGGGGACGCCCGGGAAAGACATTAAAAACAGCGAAGCATAGCGGGGTTCACTACTTTTAAATAAATAATTAACAGTATTATGCTGATTTTCATGTGGAAACATTGACTAAAAGCCAGCGAAAGGAAACGGATCGACAACCTTAAAAATATGGTACTGGAGAAGAATACTCAGGATATTATGCAGTCAGGGCACTAACCTATCCTTTGTAGAAGAGCTAGGCATTCAACTGTTTACTTACAACGTATCCTACACATACTTTGGACTCGTCACTCGCCAAACCGAGAATTCCAACCTGGAAAAGATCTTGGCCCGATGCGTTGGAGTGATCGAGTATCACCTATGTCTGGAACATCACAGTCTGTGGCTCTTTTTTAATGTGTGAAACCGCTCAAGAGTCTCAACTGCTCCCAACCGTCTGGAGCAAGAGAGACTATGGCATCCCCGGTCGGGGTATGTTGTGAGGCTGAAGGTAGTGGGGAGGGGAAGGATATGGGAAACAGGAAAGTACCTGGCTATTCAGATCTGGTCACCAAACATGGCCAAAGCCATTTTAAGCAACGTTTCAGTTCCAAATGGTGGTCTTACACCAGCGTGAAACTGAGAGTATTTTCCACCCTGGAACCTGCCGCAAATATACTATATATTATTTTATATGAGTAAATTGTGAAATAACACAAATTAATCAAATAAAATTTACTTCCAGCTCGCTAGTCGAGAGCCTTACCCTTCGACCACGGAGACCTCTGTGTGCAGCCAAGTACCTTGAGGAGTGTTCTCGCCTGGTTCATCAGAACAATCGAATTCAATATTTCAAGTGACACATTAAACCAGTAGCTGTAGTTCTAGGAACAGTAGACCTCGCGACAAAAATGAAATAATTTTTTATTTTTTTTGTTATTTGTTTTTGAGGCCATTGAAATTCATAAAAATCCCATAAATATTAATAGAGACGATGGAGCTAAGCTCAATAGTTCTTGGTATCCGGTAATTGACGACTACACCAGAGCTAAACGAAGAAAACCACTTTGAAAATTATATGTTAATGTTAGCTCAGAGGGTTGGAGCTGGCAACACGGTATCACATCCTCATACATAAGCTCACACTTCACCACAACCTCAAATAACACATCTGCCCTGATGATGGACACTGCAATGCTGTCCAAAACGTTGGCTAAAGAAGGAGTTAGCGCAACACGGCATAACACCTCAAAAACAAATAACAAAAATACTTTTGGCCGTTAAAATCATACCTTCTTGAGTGCCCTGACCACATCGCCGTAGTCCCCCGACTCTAGTTTAGGAGCCGTCTTCAGCAGATTCTCCAGCGCATCTAGGGCCTCCTTTCTCTCCTGCCACTTCTTGGCCTCTAGCTTGTCGTAGAAGTCCTTGGGCAGCTTGCTGATGATGTCCACCGGCTCCAGCAGCTCGTACGGATCCACATCGGGCACGCTGGCGCCCTCTTCTTCATCCTCATTCTCGTATTCACCGCCGTCTGGACAAATAATTAACATATATACATACGATATTAAATCAAGGGATATTGCCTTGAAATGCTTAACTCGGTGAAGCTAGTAAATGGGATAGGCGTATTGTGAAGGAATAAGGCCAAACATCGACATTAGTGTATTTTAAACATCCACCATGGAATATCGGATAGCTTAGGCCTCAGAGGTGTGCGACGCATAGCGTAAAAATATGCGAGCAAGTATCAAGCAATAGTTGAACATTAATGAAAAGGCACATTAGTGAAAATTCTATTCAAGTTATCATTTCATCATAGTCTGGATGTTTCACAGTACTAGGAGAGTAACAGAACTTGAATAGGACTTTCACAGAACTGAATATAAACTTTGAGATTTGATGAATTCTTGAAATTCTGTAAAACAACCTGTTCTAAAAATACTTCAAGAAATTGAAGGGTCGGCCTTGGCAGTAATCGGTTCCTGAAATTTGATTCTACAAGAGAACAAGTTATATTATTACGAAATTACTTCAAATACCTATGTACCTTAATTTAAAGGAACAACCACGGAACTCGGCTTACTTCAATAGATAGGGTTCTACAGTATATAGGTAACTTGCCTTCGTCCCCTTGGCCGGCGGAGGCTGCGGGGGCGTGGACCTGCTGACTCCTCAGGTACCTCTCGGGGGTGACCTTCTGCGGGCTGTCGGAGAAGGCGTCCCTCAGCTCCTGAAGCACCACGGGCTGCAGCTGGCCGATGTGGGGCTCCAGGGCCACTCCCACCCATCTGGACAAATAAAAAATATTTTTTTGTAAATAATCACTGGAGCGGTAGCTACACAAATTTGGGTAGGCGGTTTTTATTAATTAAAATGAATTATAAATTCAACAAATTATTGAAATTTTTTTATATAACTTAAATATGTGATAAACGGTGAAATATAGCTGGATTCATTGGCTTTAAATCGCAGAAAGCAGTTCATGTGTTTCTATATTATTATATATTGAGGAATGATTTTGTAATGAGTGCGGCCGAATCTGAAAATCCAACACTGCGGAATCTCCATCACTCTGAGTGGTTAATAATAATTTATTCCAAAAGGTATGCAGGGGCAGAGCAATGCAATCCTCCAGATGGTTATCAAAGGAGACTCCATCCAGGTAGCCACGGCAATAATGGTATTGTTGGATTAGTGTAAGCTGCACCATAAACTTCCCTCCAGGAAAGGAATAAACATTCCCTGTTTATGAATAACCTTACATTATTAGAATTCTTCCTACTGACATAATAATAGACAGAAAATGTTGCTTGAACAATGATGGAAGACTTAGCTAGGCAGGGGATTAAACCTGTGATGCTTTGGACAGCTCAACCAAGTAACTAATGGTTATAAGAACACAGTATGTACATACTGCTTTGATAAGCCAAACAACTAATGCGCAGTCGAATTATTGTCCTGATGAACCAGACACTGATGAACTAGACTTTACTAGGCCACACCTCACGGTCCTGCGCTGTGATACTTGATCCGTCTCTTCCTCTGCTTCTTCTGCCAAACACTACCAGTGACTAGCTTCTCCTAGATCGAATTCTCAGTTTTGCAAGCAACATATCCAAAGTATCTTATCAGATACATTGGATATCTAGCTCTTCCAGAATGGATAGATCAGTGTCTAGTGTTTCCAGAATGCATAGATTATCTAAGGGTTAAAAGTGGTGCCCTTCATATTTTGAAACAACAATATACAAACCTGTGCATCTCCACCACCAAGGCTTTGCCCTCCGTTCGTACATCTTTATCTCGATCCGTCAGCATAGTGGGTATCTTCTTCACCAGCAATTTGATGCTGATCACCTTATTGCCGAACTGGCGCAGAGCACTGGTGATGGCCTGGATGCACGCCGTGACTGTCTTGGGGTTCTTGTGGTCCATCCCCTTCATCAGCTCCTCCTGCACTGCTTCGTGCTTCTCTATCTCCACGTACATGAGGGTGACCTGCAGCGCAAGCTCTTTGGTCTTGGTTTTGGGGGCGGCGATGCACTTGGCGACGATGCTCGACATCACTTCGCCGACTGTTTTTCCGGCATGGCCACAGTTCTCCACGAAGGCCAGTGCCGCCTCCAGGCCTGAAAAAATACATGGAATTGCAATATTAACTTTTGTGCTAAATAAAAACCTGGAGATAGGACTTACAGAACCATAGATATAGGGAGAAATGGCATGGAAACGCACCGGCTGTCGCCTACGACCAAACTGTGCAATCAAGTCAATGAAAGTTACGCACTTAGTGTGTAGGTAGAAACATTGGCGGGGCGCCGCTGTGCATTGATGAGATTAACAGTAGTATGGGTGGACGATGTTGGTGACTTTTTTGTGCTCTCGGTTTCATGGTAATGATGATTCATCTCTCTAGTTTCTATTATCTGTTTCCTTATATCTAAAAACCTGTTTGTCATCCAATACGAGAACAAGGCAATTGAATGCCTATTTCCACAAATTAATCTAGGTTGACAAAATCGTTAATCAATTCAGAGAAAGATAAGGTGGCAAAAAAGTTAATTAATTTATTTTTTTTTAAAGAAAGAAACATTCCCGGGTTATGAATAACCTGACAATATTTGAAAATCTCCTACTACCACCACAGTAAGTGGAAAATGTTAAATGTGTTGTGATGGAGGACTTAGCCAGCCGAGGAACTGAACACACCACGCCTGGGTACGTCCCAACCGCGATGCCAATTCAGCCACTAACTAATTAATTACTAGGTAATTTTTTTTTTTTAAACTCCGAAAATCATTTCCCTCGGGGCCTTTGGCATCTTTGGGGATAATGAGTGGAGGGTATTTTTGAGTAAACGAACAAGTGAACAAGGCACAGTTGCAGGAGGTGTTGAACACAAGAAAGAGTTGTAGAAATGACCCATTTTCTGGCAAATTTCAACAGATAACAAATGTTGAATGCACGTATACCGTTACACGTTATGCACGTATAGCAGTTACTTTAAAGGAGCAAATGTGCAAAAACGGGCGGTCCGTTTGATAGATTCCCCAATCTTAACAAACGGACTGCAATCTTTAGAGCACAGGCGTCAGGTAGGTATGCTGTCCTTGTTCTATCGGTATTACAATGGAAGATGCTCTGAGGAACTAGCGTCATTGATCCCTTCGGCACCGGTGAGTAGTCGGAATACACGCCAAACGCGCGCCCAACATTTGTACACGGTTGACATTTGTCACATGAGAACGGGTCGCTTCTACGATTCGTTCTTAAGTTCAACAGCTCGGCTGTGGAACGAACTGCCGGCCTTTGTGTTTCCTCCCTCCTACAACATGGGACTCTTCAAGACCCATGTTCACTCCTTCCTCTCCACAAAAAGACCCTCCACACAGCATCCCCAAAGATGACATAGGCCCTGAGGGAAATTATTTTTTTCAGGGCTTCCTGTGTGGAGTTAATATAAAAATAAAAAAAATTTTAAAAAAATGGCCTCTTATTGATGAATTTTATGAAAACTGGCACTCGCATATCTTTTCAGCTATAGTGTCTTTTTTTTATTTGTATATAATCTTAGACTTCTCTCGCATTAAAAATTACCAGCTGCTGCCGTAGTTAAGTAGAAATAGTGTTTGAAGACAAATTAAGTGATAAATTAATGACTATTATTTTAATAGTATCTACTGTACATTTATGACAGAACAAGATTGTAAAATAAGATGGACAACTAATATCAGAATGGTTCCCAAACTTTGAAATACTGACCTACTTAGACCAACAAACTTTTGCGATCCACCTATCTTTAATTAACATGATAATGTATCGGTGTAGCACTATTTTTGTGAAATATCCATCATTTGGGCACTCAATGTTTGATCATTTAAATATGTAGTGCTATTTTGTGAAATACAACCTCAAGGGCGCTTCAACAAGTCTATAATATAACAACAACATATATACACGAAATTACGATAATAATACTTAACAAAAATACTGTACTTAGATTTAAAATTGTTATAATTGAACATTTTATTCTAGGTCAACCCAACTATATTCACCTGCAAATTCTTTTCCATCTTGGGCTACGGAGGTTTGAAATTTCTAAAATAAGACAACCCAAAATTTTTTTTATCCATATACATATTTCAAAAAACCAACTAAAACTCGAAAAATGCCAGGTCATAAGCTTGAATGTAATACATGTAAGTTATATTAAATTGGTACTTTGTAAACTTAAAAATACAAATAACTAAAATAAACAAGTTTAAAATATCATTAACTTGTTGCGATCAAAAGATTGTGAACATCTGCTAACTGGAACAGAGCAAATAATATTGGCATTATAATTACAATGCTGATTTTCACGCTTGAATTAGTTGCGCTAACCACACTATTGGAGTGTAGATGGAATAATTGGAGGCACAGCACGGCACACTGTACAGTACAGGCCTGCATTGGGCGTGGGCGATTTCTTCTAACCAGATTCAACTTTCTGCACGGGGGCGTCTCATTCATTCTCGGTAAAGTTGCCTGAGGCCGGTTTGCGACCAAACTGGAAAGTGAGTCAATCGATTCCATCTTACTACTCTTAGCATCCAAAATCTAAATTTACACAGTGTCCGGAAACTCGTAGTACAAGTGGGAAATTGGAGAATCTACGTCGCATTTGGAGTCGAACTACAGATTTGAATTTAACTTTCGTTTTCGATTAAATCAAGCCTGAAGTTGGAATTTTTTAGATCAAAATTGAAAAAATTAGTCGCTAGGGGTTAATGGCGGGTGTTTAATGTCTTTTATAATGCGTTTAAGCGTAGACCTGGGTCCAAAAGTCTTTTTTTAATCAAAATGTTCAGATTGAAAAAAATAATAATTTTGGGTTCTCTATTTCAATGGTTTTCAAAATGGGGGCTGCTACCCCCTTGGGGTTCGCGGAGCATCCTGCGAGATAAGAATAAATAACTTTAAATATATTTTTTACTTTAATATAACAACCAAACAATGGATATAATTTTACAGAAGAAGTCACAAATAGAAATACAAAACCCAAGTAATACAAATTAATGCGACGGGGGCGCTTTTTTTTCTTCAGCTTATTTATCAAACCTTGGCTCTGTGTTCGGGACACAGAGTACGAGGTCTTCCTATATTTCGTTATATATCCAATGATGTAAAAAAAGTGCAATTTGCAAAGTCTGATTTTACCAGAAGTGCACTCCAATCAACACTTTTGTTACCATTAAATTACATACAATTGGTCCGCCCAAAGGAGTGATTGACAATGTAAGGCTTGGGGGTAGCATGAAGGTGAATTTAAAAAGTTTGAAAATCACTGCTCTACGCGATAGATTCACCAGTTATTTCTAGCTTGTACTATGAGTTTCTAGACAACATATATGAAACAGATGCTTCCGTATCTGTAACGAATCGGTACTAAAGGGTTAAAAGAGAAATTGAAAATACCCGTCTCCTTCTGATCCTATCTCCTTTTTCTACCCTTTTCCTTCCACCACACAACATTCCCTAACGTCAGTAATTCAATAGAAACACAAGCTCCAGTCTGCATCTCTTTGTCTGATGATCACAACAATGATGTTAACTGACCGGTTTTACTATCCGAATGGACAAATACGTTAAGTTCCCTACCAGGCACCGTGGGTTCATTTCCTCCATCATCATTGTATAAGCAACATTTCCTGCTTATAATTATGGCAGTAAGAGTTTTTAAATATTTTCAGGTTATAAGTAACCTGGGAATGTTTGTATTTCATTTAAAATGCCTAAACTGGGTCTGCCCTAATTTCTACAAACAATAAACTCGCCAAAACAAAAGGATGGTCCAACAGTAACGCTTGGTAGGCTTAGTAAATTATAGGGCATCGCCACGCCTATCAAAATCTTTAATGGAATCAGATCCATCACATCTAAACTGATACATAAAGGCATACTTATCAGCCACTCCCCAATATGTACATAAAACACATCACTAGTAAATCATAGAAAGATACTAATTTGTTTATTATACAGGGTGACTGGTATATGATGCAAAATATTGATGGATGTATGTATTTATATTTCTTGTGATGATTGTTATTTTAGATAGCGCCTCTCAGACCATTTGGCAGGTCATTCCTAGAATGTAAACTAAATGCGCTAGTGCACTGTTTGTGTTAAAATGATAATTGAAATTACTTACGTATTTGTATAATTATATATTTACATCAATGTTTCAATTTTATCTCTATCCAGTGACAAAGTAGATATAATATAGTAATCAGATTTATTTCCACCTACTTGCACTGTATCAAAATATAACAAGCCATTTGACTTCCGTCAACGTCCAACGTCATTGAAAACAATTCCATAGGAAATAACAGTTAGATGCCATCAAAGCCCAACATTGTTGAAAACAATTCCACAGGAAATAACAGTTAGATACCATCAAAGCCCAACATTGTTGAAAACAATTCCATAGGAAATAACAGCTAGATGCTATCAAAGCCCAACACTGTTGAACACAATTCCAAAGGAAATAACAGTTAGATGCCATCAAAGCAGAACATTGTTGAAAACAATTCCATAGGAAATAACAGCTAGATGCTATCAAAGCCCAACACTGTTGAACACAATTCCAAAGGAAATAACAGTTAGATGCCATCAAAGCCCAACATTGTTGAAAACAATTCCATAGGAAATAACAGTTAGATGCCATCAAAGCAGAACATTGTTGAAAACAATTCCATAGGAAATAACAGCTAGATGTTGTCAACGCCCAATATTGTTGAAAACAATTCCATAGGAAATAACAGCTAAATAATTAATAACATACCCAACATCCCAACAGTAGGAATTCCCTTATTAGGTCGTAAGAGTTATTCCAACTGTTATATTCAATAGCTGACAATCGCTAAAGGTAGTGGTAGGTTAATGTCCGGTACTAGTACCAACGGGGAAATGGTGTTATGGTTAGTTAGATATATAAATATTACCTTTCTCTTGTGCCAGAGCATTGCTATCCGAGACAAACTTCTTTATAAGTCCAAGGTACTTGTTCCATTCTGGCGACTTCTCGTCATCAATCTGTTTGAAGAGTTTAGCTGCCGCCTCGTAGCCCTCCACGCGCGCCTTCCACAGCTTGTGGACGCACTTCTCATCCGTGGGCAGCTTCTTGTACTCAGAATCCTCTTCCATGGCGAGTGAGCGGGGTTAACAGTCACCGGGACACCGCTTAATACTAATAGTGCTTATCTGGCTAGCTCTGGTGGGCTCTGGTTGTCTTCGTCTATCTGAAAACATTTTGAAAAAAACTAAGGTTATGATCGCTTTCATTTTATTTTAATTTGGGTATTCTATTCTGTTTTTACACGGTTTTGAAACAGTATGGTCCCCAAAGCTATGATAATAATAAGTATCCATCAGTAGTTTGCAGTGCTCTTTGGCTGCGTGTCATTTTCTTATCATCTTATGCTGTAGAAATGAGATCTCCAAATCAAATGTGCTTTAAAACCATGTATGACTGTGTGAGAAACGTGGAGATTCGCAAATAATACAAGGCTGACGTAAGCGTATTAAGAAAGGGAAGCTTTGATGTTTTGGGCATGTAGAGCAAATGAAGAAATAAAGGAGTGTAAGGAGAATATATGACATGAATTAGAATGATAGAAGTCGGCGATGCCCGAGGAATACATGGCATGATCAAATGAATCAAATACTTGAGTCGGGTGATGTCAAGAGTCAAAATAACAGAATTATGTGACGATGTATCAATATGAATGAAGCAAAGAATGTGCGCCAAGACAGAGCTGTTTGGCAGTCAATCCTCTCTGCTAGGGAATGCAATCCCGGTATACCGGGATCCCGAAATACCGAGATCCCGCAGACATTTTGCGGGACTAATCTCGGTCGAAAATTTTGCAGGATCCCGCTGGACTGGCGGGATTACAGAGAAGCGCAGCTCATACGTGTTACTCTCCAGCGTGGAAGCTGAAGGAGCTTTTTCAGCCGCTGGCTACCTTGTGTCCAATATCAGAAGCCGTTTATCAGATGACACTATTAATACTTTTACTTTTTTACGAAGCCATTTCCAAAATAATGTTTAATTAAACTTATGATGCTCATTGTACAAGAATATTGTTTATCGTGTGAACGTTATTATTTAAATTTAAGTTTCAGTTCAGTTTCAATTTCAGTGCCGGCAATCTGGGCGTTTATTTTATTTTCATTTGTGTACATAGATTTCTTTTACCCACCTCACTAGACAAAGTCTGTTCCGAGGCGGGTATGTTATGTAAATTTATGTCTTATCTTATTCTTTGCCAATTTATGACTTAAACTTTACCTATGTCTAACTAAAGGTATACCTATTAATAAATCATTTAAAATGTCCCAAAGAACTTGTTTTATTATAGGTATAAATTTCTAAAATCAAGGTTGGTAGATCGAGGTCTTTATTATACGATTGATTAGATATCTAAGTCCACTCTGCTGGATCCCGCAAATACCTGGATCCAGCGGGACTAAGATTGTTCAGTCCCGCAAATACCTGGATTGATATTTTCTTGCTGGATTGCATTCCCTACTCTCTGCCCACCCCTGTGAAGAATCGGCATGATGGTCACTTAGTCTATCTTTCACTGGTTGTTTGAACTAAATAAAAGAGAGTACAAGATCCTTACCAAATTCATGTAAAAAAAATCAAGATTGATAAGAAATTTGCCATGTTTGATAATTATATTTTTATTTATTTTGTTGTGGTGCATTTATCTTAGGATAGGCACGGCTTTTCAACGTTTATGGGCTTCACGTCACTGGTATCCATACTTAAAATTGAGTAAGAATTTCAAGTGATTTCGTAACAAACTTGCTATCACGGTTCATTGTCTGACAGCGACATATAAACTATACAATGGAAACTCTCCCATTTACCTCTATATAATGTACTATCTCTTTTTAAATAGTTTTTTTTTCATGGTATTCTGTGGAACGTATCCACCGTGCAAAAACAGAATTAATAAAACTACTTAATATTATAACGTTCATATATTCTTATATCTAATTGCCGTTAATACAGTAACGGTCTTACTAAAAAAAAAAGTGGTGAAAATTTTATTCAATTGATAAACGACCGTGTATGTGAAAACATTACTAATATAGAAACTGACATAAAATAGTTAGTGGCAATATATATACATTGTTTCACAGCCAAAGGGGGTTAAAAACACAGAATTCAGAGTGAAAGTCAAAATCCATCATGTATTCAAAAAGTCATAATGTGCATAAATGGATTATAGAGCTCAGAACTTTTTTACCTAACTAAGGAGCTACAGTGAAAAGAAAAATAATTAAAAGAATTCAAAATAACTGAAAAATGTGTAGGCGACAACGTATGAATATGAATGACGCAAGGAGCGAGTGCCAAAACAGAGCTATGTGGCAGTTCATCTTCATTATTAGATATTTATATTTTTAAAAAGAATTGGGACCCAAACGCGATGCCAACTCAGCCACTGACCGGTAGATATTTAGTTAGATCTTGTGTTTAACCATTATGACAGTTGAATATTGCTCAAGTCCTCCATCCTACTTGAATTTAAAAAAATCCAATGTTACCAACAATCAATGCAATGATTATAATATTGCACCAAAATCATTTATGACAGATTGACATTTTTATTTCATTATCCGTAATAGTTATTGATGTTATCTCCTTCCAGTGAACTGTCATATCTGCAGTAAGAATCGATATAAGGCATGAAAAAGGCTTGACAAATGGATTGTTTGTAAATAAAATATACGAAATGTGGAGACTTTGGGATACAAAAAGCATCGAAGTATCGGAAAATAAAAGTTTGCATAAACGTTGAATATCTTGACATGTTATTATTGTCACAGGAATAAAGTGAACTCACAGGAAATCAACACTTTGACAAGCCCGAGTTATCATCCGAGAGCCGCGATGGAAGTGCATACAGCATCTAATAATACCATCGCCATTTATTTTCATCACCAAAACTAACTTTACGTTTTATTATGCAAAGACCATGACAAATATTAAACAGGATGACACATTTCAGGAGACGTTTAATCACTCCCCGAACTCGATAAAACTGCGCACTAACGACTGTCAACCGTGCTATATTGTGGTCAATTGAATATAATACTTCCAATTATAGGAGAGTGGAACACGCAAGTCGATTTTCCATATTAGGAATGTCTGAGGGCATGCAAAATGCAGCCCGCAAACGTGAATTATTGGACATGTTTGGTAAAACTCACCGATGGCAGCACAGTGTCCGCAAATTTGTCGGACAAGAATAATGTATCAACCGCCGTTTTCAAAAGGCAAATAGCTGTAATGTGCAATGTCTCGTTTATGGATCTGTTTTGATTACATCGCGCCGCGTTCGCACAGGTAATCGGAATGTAGGTAGACGAAAAAAAAATGTCGTTTTTGAGCACGAAACAGAAGAATAACAAACTATCAATGTTGTCATTCGACAAAATGCTGCAGAAACCGTTGAGGTGGACTTGATTGTAGTTTCAAGAATTTGAAAACGGTCATTATTGAACCAGTATTATAACTAAAGCGATGTCGTTACTCACATTGTATATTGATAATTGTTATATTTTCGAAATCTATTACCAGATGTTTAACTTGTCAACGGAAAATGAAATAAAAGGTTAACGGCGGGCACAATAGGATAGAGTGGGATAGAGATAATTTCGAAATGATTATCAGGATCTGATTCCTGATTGATCGTTGATCGATCATTTATCAGTAAATTTCCATAGAAAAAATAGTTTTTGGTGTAGGTAAATTCTATTGCTACGGGAAAAGAGAAGTTTTTTCTCCCCATAGGCCCCTGGTAATTAATTTATAGGAGATTAATATTTTTTAACCTCAGAAAACGTTATGTTATGTTATGTGGTAATTTTTTATGAAAAAAAAATTATTACTCATATTAACCCTAGTATATTTATTTATATATTTTACGCGCATGCGGGCTTTTACAAACATTTCATATAAATAATAGTTTAGTGCAACAGTAATCAAGAAATAAAAACTTGCTATTAGTCATATAGAAATTCAATGCAGAAGAATCGTATATGCTTGGCTGAGTTATTAATATTTTTGAGGTAGTATGTTACCATAGCCTTCTTATCATAACACATCTACAATTATTACGAAATTATTGCGAACTGCATATAATCTAGGTACCAGTGAGAATCTAAATGACTAAGCCTGATATTGTTGTTGCAATTAAAGAGAATGTTCGATCGAGTAATTCTTTGAAATTCTTCTTCTTTTCAATAAGCAATATAGAAATAATAGTTTTGAAACCCTACACAATAGCGTAATCGTTTTATTTTTAATGCATAACTTTCATGGAACATCACACTATTGATCGCAGGGCAATAAAGTTATGCAAAATTTTTGACACATTTAAATACTTAACAAACAGTAACTTCTGCACATAATTATGCACGTAAATATCATCTAGTCGTTTTTAAAAATTATTTTATTTGCATGTCATTAAAGTAGAATAGATAATTTTAAAAAAAATACGGTGAGAAATTTCATTAGCGCATTGCTGCATAGAAGTAAAAAACAGTTCATAAATTCAGGAAAAAAATAACAGAGGTTCCAGTGTCTCAAGAGGATCTCGATGATTTCAACGATCAATTCAATACCTCAACCGGTTATTGCAATATTTCGAAACCTGATATTCCGATATCAAATATTTCGAGTATGCCCATCACTAGTCACTAAAGACTGAACTGAACTGTAAAACTGGATTTAAAATATTTTTATCTCTGCATTTTATCTTTCACTTTTTGACATTTTGAAAAGAGTTTGTTTATTCAGTTTTCAGTTTGAGTTTCAAACAATACACCGATTAATATTTATAATATTAACCTCTAACAATATATTCCAGTTTTTTCTGCAACTCTTTTTATCCTGAAGGAAAAATATCATGCTATGAATTATTCATAATAATTCTGTATTGTACATTATACAGAACCGTTTCAAACTTCTAAACATTCGCAAATGATTCAATTTGTACGATATGAAATTAACAAAGATAAATGAAAAATTATTATAAAATGCTCAATTTGTGTTTAACTGAATTAAAATTCTATTCATTTTCCGACTAAATTTCACTTTATGTCATTAAATTGCGACAAAGAAAAGAAAAATGAAAAAAGAAAATGCAAATCAGAAGAGAAAGGAGACGTGGATACGTCTAATTTTTCCATTGAAGAACGGCTTGTTTCAGCCGTTTGGGTTCACGAGAGAAAGTTTGACAAGACATCAATAGCTCAAGTAATGAATATCGATATCAATTGAATAAGTTATTATTTTTATGAATTTACTAATTCATTTTTATTTTCTTAGATTAAAATAAATTTTAGGAAAAGATTTGGCAAAGCTGCACCCACTAAGAACACCCTCTACTTTTGGGAGAAGAAACTATTCTCGACGGGGAAGGTCATGGATGCCAAGAGATCGGGCAGGCCATGCAGAAGGTATCACCATCATTATAAGTAGTCCTCTAAATCGTGAAATATCGCAATTTAAAGTCGAAACTTTGTTTGAAATGGCAATATCCTGTTTAGAAACCAGTTATGAATAGCCAGACACTTACCAAGCTTCCTCCTTCTCATCTTACAACAAAACCCATAGTCCCACTAGCTCCAAGTAGTTGGGAGTACTCGCAAATAAAATAAATGAAATATTTATAATGTACAGAAAAGCTCACATCCCTTCGGTAGAGGCCTCCCTGCAGCAATGCCCTGGACTATCCCTTCGAGCGAGGGCCGAGCAGTTAGCCCTTCCAAGAACTACCCTTATCAAAATTCTCAAAGAAGACCTCCACATCAAACATACCAACGGGAATGCACAAAATCAAAGTGGTAATTAAATTTTATCTATTGTATTTTCATAGTCATCACGGTGCTACATCCCAAGGTGGGATTCTCCTTCTCGTTCTTCTTGAATCCACTTCCACTCAGTTTTTTCCATCTCTTCCTCCATCTGCCTCTGGGCCACTTCCATCGGAGCACCTGCACAGCCATCATTTTTGGTATCCTATCATCTGGCATTCTTTCAATATGTCTAGTTAGTTTCATTGCAGTCTTTGGGACCTTCGGAATATTACAAATCTCATTTAGATTATCCAGTTCATAGTTCATTTTAATTGTGTTCTTTGTAACTATTAAGATCCAGCTATTAAACTGCCAGGGTTTTCTCTCCCTCAGAAGACGTGGACCTCACTAAACCGCATCCGGTGCAGTCACAACCGTTGTGCATATATGATACATAAATGGGGCCAGGGATTCTGAATTGTGAGAATGTGGACATATTAAAATAACATAACACATCATAAAAGAATCTCCCCTTCATTAGGTTTCCCTGTGGCACATCAGTGCTGAACCAAGTGACTCCCGGTGCCGTCAGCTGGTTGAATAATCTCAGCATCCCACTTTGACCTCCACCAACTATCCCCAACCATACCATAGAAGAAGAATTGTGTTCATGTTCAGCTGTAAACAAAACTTTTGACATTCTAGGAAAATACTCCAGTCCTGATATTGAAACTCCATCATTGCAAACACCAAAACAACAGCTGCATAAACCAGAAAAACTGCTACAACAAAAACCCCAACAAGAGGTGCAACAGCAACATCAACAACACATGGAAATAGAACAACAAGTCGCCATAACAACCAACAACATGATTTCCTGCCCTCCCCCTGCGTACCCCTACCCGGACACACCCACATCTCTTCCCTTCTCTGCCTTGCAACACTACCTATCCTACCCTAGTAATAAATATCACAACAGACAACAGCCGCAGCAGATATCGCAAATTGTGAATCCGTCGCTGCCTCTCCATGGCAAGCATCAGCCTGACCCCCAGAACTATGCTGCTACCAATGTGGGCATGGCACCGCACATGCTGTCACACCCTCATCAACATCATATGCATCATGTCAATCAACACAACTATCAGACCAACCCGCAGATGATCTTCAAATATGAAGGATTCCATGCGCAGTAAGGTAGAAGATGCGTTAGAGCCACTTTCTTCTTTAGTTGTTGACCCATTGCTGAGGATTGCGATTCCCACTTCAATTTCTCTAGTGAACAAGGTTCCTCCATTCCTCACAGTCCTGCACCGCATGGAGATCTTTGATCACTCCAATGTAGGGCCTGGCCATTTGCAGGCGCAATTGGAGCAGTCCGCTCCGGGCGCTGAGTTGCCAAGGCGCTGATAATACCTAACACATCGCCCTTGACCAGCTCCACTAACAATTGAATTTGGGAGCCACCTCTGGGCTGGAGCCCCACAATACCTGATTCTGTGCAAAGGAGGGCGGTCTGTCTGATTGACAATCAAGGGTTAACAGACCTATTGCTATCTCTAATGCACAGACGCAATGTGGGCATGCTGAGTCTGTTCTAAAGAACTGGCATCATTGGCCCCGGTGCACATGCGTGATACTCGACCTACACGAGCCAAACATCTGTTCACAGTTGATGTTGGCTTCATGAGAATGGGCCGTTTCTTCGATTCGTTTTTGTGTAAGACAGCTCGTGTGTAGAATGAGCTATCATCTGTTTCTCCTTCATATAATCCGGGCCTCTTCAAGACCCGCATTAATAAACCCCTTCCTACAGCTCCTACCTTAACCTGCCTCACAACGCTGCCCACTGGGTGGCGAAATAGTTATCATGCCTTTACACTGTACAGACAGGAGTGCTCTCTAAGGTGTCACATAAAAAATTTAAAAAAACTGTCAAAACATTAGTGCTGAATTGAATGAAACCACTCCCAAATCGATATTATCATTATTATTTCTATTTTTATTTTTTTAATTAGGCAATGGGACTGACAGATTACGTCCTTTGTGACCTGTACCATTAATAATTAAGTTCTGCAGGGTTTTCATTGTATTTTTTGCAGTGGGGGATCGTGACTTTCGAGTGTGATACAGTGCTGTTTGAAGAACACAACATTATTGATGTTTAGACCAAAACGATTTTTTTTTCGTAAATTCGGTTTTTTATCTAAAAATAATATTTTCAGGAAATTTCAGTTTGTCAATGCACTGCACAAATTTAAAAAAAATATTAACACTGCCACCATTTTTTTAAATATTGCACTCAGTACTCCCTAGTCATGAGCCGCCACTAGTTTTTGGATGTTTCTTTTATATGTAGTAAAATTTCACATACAAGGGGTCACGGGGTGGAGTGCTAACTTTGGGAGGTGATTCTACAAGATGGTAGAAGTAAAAAGGACAAATAACTTTTTTTTCCCATACAAAAATATTTTTCCGTAGAAGACGTAATCCAGAAAATCCAGACTGCTTTCCAGAACCACCAAGGTATTAGTGTACAAAACACTAATTAGACCAGTGCTTACGTACGCAGCCGAGACGTGGGTTCTAACTAAGAAGAATGAGCGAGCACTGGACATTTTTGAAAGGAAAATTTTGAGGCACATCTTCGGACCGGTTCTAGAAAATGGATTTTGGCGCAGACGTTATAACAATGAGCTCTATACTCTGTCTAAGGAGCTAAACGTCACAAAGTTCATAAAACTGGGAAGACTTCGGTGGCTAGGTCATGTGGAGAGAATGACCGAGCATCAAGAACCAAAGTCCCTGCTGAGCTCAAGACCGATAGGGAGAAGGAGCCTGGGAAGGCCAAGGTTAAGATGGAGCGACAACGTCCTCAAAGATTTGTCTGCCTTGGAGCTTCGAAACTGGAGAGAGCTGGCGCGGGACCGAGATGAGTGGAGGAAGACTCTTGAGGAGGCCAAGACCCACCAGGGGTTGTAGAGCCAAAAGTGATGATGAGAAGACGTAATACAAACAATTTAACTTTTTAACCTTAAAATGTTGGAATTTCTAAAAAAGATGTGCATCATTTTTACTTGTACTATCATGAAGAATCACCCTCCGAAGTTAGAGCATTTTACCCCCGGACACCCTATATATTGGCCATTCAAATAGATAGGGTGACTAATGTAAACTAGTCACCCTGTCTGTGTGATCGATTTAAAAACTAGACCCAGCATTTTGAGAGTTCAATTGCCTATAATCCCCAATTGTGAAAAAAATGTATGTGCTAAAACTTACCTATACTAACTGTAGGGGTAGGCAGAGAGTATGGAATACCACCAGTCTTTATCCTGGGAAACACTGTTGTGTGACTAGCAATACTGAAATACGCTTATTTTTGTATCTTTTTAAAAATAAATAAATAATAATTAAATACATTTGTTTCATCTTCTTGTTTAGCGTCTCCTAGAGGAGATTGAACACAATCGTGGGTAGTTTTGATCATTAGACCGCCAACTCTGAAGACGGTTTGTTTCAGAGAATTTAAACAATTCTTCAAATATGAAAGTAAATTTTTAAGTTCTGTTATTATTTCAGTTCTGTCAAGCAACTAGCCTGTAATAATATAATAACAGAACTTGAATAGGACTTTCATAGAAGCCGAAAATTAATGTTTTAATTTGATGAATATTTCAAATTCTGTGAACAACCCATCCTAAATGAAGAAGACATTTATTCGCTTGGAATAAAATAATAAGATGATATTGATCATTTATTAAAATCTTTATAATTTACAAAAATCTTGAAATCAAGAAATCTAATACAAAACAAATAAATTAGACACAGCTAATGAATATATGGTAAATTTTGGATAGGGCCTGACACGCTTATTACGAATAATTTTTAGAAAAAAACTTTATATTCGCCTTAATTACTATAAAATAACACTTTTTGCATTTCGGGCGGCGGAAAATTATGCATTTTGATTTTCAATTGCATAAAACCAAAATTCACTTCGCGAATCGATGTGGCGACAACGCGACGCCATTAGGAACGCACTGTTATGTTGGTATCACTGATGCAAACAAGAGCTAAATACGACCGTTGCTATCTTCAATATGGTTTGTGATACAAAGGAAAGTGCCCCTTAATAACGCCTGCTCGCGTCAAGGCAAGAAAAACATCCCAGTTTTCAACTAGTTTACCGGCTACGCTAGGTTTGTGTAACATGGTTTGTGATACAAATCAATGTATCAGGGATACCAACATAACAGTGACGTACCTAATGGCAGCTGATTGCCGCTGCATCGATTCGCGAAGTGAATTTTGGTTAACGCAATTGAAAATTTAAATTCATAATTTTCCGCCGCCCGAAATGCAAAAAGTGTTCTTTTATAGTAATTAAGGCGAATATAAAGTTTTTTTCTAAAAAATATTCGTAATAAGCGTGTCAGGCCCTATCCAAAAATTACCGAATATATATCAAAACACATTTTGAGAAACAAAGATTAAAATAAAAAAATATGGCAAAATAATGTGATTATTTCAGATTTGCGAGAAATATGTATGTAGGTATATATTTGCATACATTTATTACAGATGCAAAAATGAACTTGAGCAATAAAAGCATAAGTCAGTGTAAGTGAACTTTATTATACATATATATATTTCAAAATGTTTGAATATATGTTCACATACAATACCAACAATATTAAAAAATGCCAAAAATTGTACTTGCATATTTAATAAAGTTTAAAATCACCAACCAATTAAATACAATGACTTCGGCCATTTTAAATTTCTTACAAAGTACCATCAAAGTACAATTCGAATTGAGTGTCGGTAAAGTAGGTTTCTATCTACCATTCAGTATTTGGCTGTTGTATAGTAGTTAATGTCGGTAAGTTGGTACCTTCATATGAAAATAAGTACTCACAAATCAAATGACGCATAAGTAGGAATCTGTTTTGTGTCTGTAATCCATCAGCTGTTCACCGGTAGCTACTTTCAATATTATGTTTGTTTACCAATTAAAGTGACAAATCGTTTGTTATTGTTGAAGGAATATTTTAATTCTCTAATATTTATTAATTTAATAGCTACGGTATAATATACCGCAAATAAATACATAATAATAGCGTCGAACTTGATAAAATATATTTTAGCAAAGTTGGATAAATAATTTACACGCGGTAGCCTTTAAAGAAAAGAATTTATTAGATCTAATAGATAAAAAGCCTTTTAAATTCGATTTTCTGATTAAATTTTTTTTTAATTTATTGAATCGCATATTTTAATTGAAACTTTGAATGAAGAGAAACATGATATAACAGATTCAAACGAAATATTCAGAATTTCAAGATTTGCATTATGAATTGATTACTGAAAATTTGAAAATTGACTTGAGCAACAAAACAGTAAATAATAATTCCACTAATATTTCGTTGCCAATGTTTAAATTAATAATATTTTCTGGAATTTCAACGGATTGGATAAATTATAACCGTACATTTGACTCGTTAATAAAGTCAAATATTTCATTAAATCCCGTTAAAATTATGTAGTTGCACATAACAATAACATTAACATATATAATATTATTAAAATTATGAGTTATTCAAAGGCTATATTAGTGTTAAATACTTCAAATATTTAAAGAAAATGGTTGCTTTCGATAAAAACAACACTCATATAGTGATTTTAAATTACTGAAGGCAGCATAAAAGTATATCTAACTAATATCTCTCGTTTTCTATAAAAATGCACCAATTACAGACCCCTTAAGGTTAAAACTCAAGGCTTACGCGACGCTAGTTATAATCTACGTATTCGTAGATGGCGTTAATTAATTTGTTTTATTGAAATACCTTTTTGGCACGGTATTGCTTTACAATATTAAGACAAATTATTTGTTTGCGCCCGTACATATGCAAAATGAATATGAATAAATAGGTTTGTCGGTAAAAAAACTATACAATATTGGACTGAATCATCGGCACCGCATCGTATTTATATGCCTTCTTGAAGGAATTGAATTTTTAAAGAGCAAAACTATTTATTCATATTCATATTGCGTATGTATGGGTGCAAACATATAATTTGTCTTAATATTGTAAAGCAATACCTTGCAAAAAGCATATTTTAATAAAATAAATTAATTAACACCATCTATGAACACATAGATTATAACGAGTAATTTTTACTTTAACCTTAACCAAAACCACCTATAGCTCGACGCCGGGACACTGAATCAAATCAGCCTCTTAAATTTTAAAAATGTTTTAGTAAATTCAAAATTTTATTTAGAAGGTACTCATGGTGTGTCAGCCTGGGTAGAAGTGGTTTTGCCTTAACTGACTGCGCAAATGAACCCTTGTTGTGCGCGTGACTCTAAGTCTTAGATTTCGTACTTTTTATACACAACTTACATAAACAATAAGCTCTAATACTCTATCCATATCTATTATTGTTTTACATAAAAGTATTGATTAATCCTTACTATTGAAGCGTTCCAGCGCGCCACAATTATCTTGCACACACAACGGATATTTTTGGGACAGATAATTGCGCACACTGACGATTAAATAATTGTGTTAAGTTTTGCTATGTATAGTTTAATTAGAAGCAGATAATTTACATAATGATATTAAATAATTACCACAATCTGAGTAAAAAGCAAATACAATGAATCAATTCGTAGGGAATAAAATATTTGTAAATATAAAAAAGGATACATTATAAAACATTTATTTTAGATTAGTGAACGGTGTTTGAGAAAGATTAAGGATGGGTTGATTCACGGAATTGACGGCCTCCATGGTCGAGGGGTAAGGCTCTCGACTAGCAATCCGAAGGTTGCAGGTTCAAAACCCGGTGTGCGCAAGTAAATTTTATTTGATGAATTTGTGTTAATTCACAATTTATTAATTTAAAATAATATACATATAGTATATTTGCTTATAAATTGCTTTAGCTGTGTTTGATGACCAGATTTGAATTGCCAGGTACTCCCTTATCTTCCTCTTCTTCATCTCATTCCCCTTCCCACTACCTTCAGCCCTTCAACATACCCCAATTGGGGATGCCATAATCTTACTGGCACCAGACGGTTGGGAGCAGTTGGGAAAAAGAACAATTCATCAAATTTAATTTTGAAGATCTGTGAAAGTTCTATTCAAGTTCTGTTATTATTTCAGTTCTACAAAGCCACTAGCCCATGATGATATAATAACAGAATTTGAATAGAACTTTCTATAGACCGCTTATCCTTCACACTAGATCGAAGAAGTTATAAAACCACATTCGTACAAAGAAAATACATATATTTTGCAACAAAACTTAGAAAATGAGGACTAAGAACAAAACATTTTCATACTTATCTACACCACAATATTTTGTGTGTTAGCATGTTATATAGTTACTAATAAAAAATTTGAAAAAATATTTATACACATATATAATATTCTAATCTATAGGAAGTGTTTTATGTGACGTGTATATTTTTTTTTATATTTAAAAATGAAATTATTTTTTATCTACATGTCAGCTCTGATTCTTGATGGAAAATATTTGGTAATGTAATAACCACTTCTCTGTTTTTTTATTGTGGCAACACTGAACTAAGTGAAATTGAATAGCTTCCAAAAATTAGATAGAAAAATATTGGTTTTTCACAGCACATTATATCGTCGGAATACAGGGACAATCAAAGATATGTCAAAGTTGAGATAATTGCATTTAAAATACATAATGTATTAAAATTTTATTTTAAACAGAAGTGAAAACTGTTTCCTTGTGTCTTGCAATAAGGAATTCCAGTGAAAAATATTAGGGCTTAAAAAAAAATATATATTCATACTATTGACCTTAACTAACTAACTAACCATCACGCCGTTTTCCCGCAGGGGTAGGCAGAGAGGACGGACCGCCAAACAACTCGGTCTTGGCACACACTCCTTGCCTCATTCACATTCATACATCGTCTCATACATACTGTTCTATTATTCTGACTCTTGACATGGCCCGACTCGAGTATCTGATTCACTTGATCGTGCCATGTCTTCCTCGGGCGTCCCCGACTTCTGCTACCATTCGCATTTGCATCATATATCCTCCTTACACTCCTATCTTCGCTCATTCGCTCTACATGCCCAAACCATCTAAGCATCCCTTTCTTAATCTTACTCATTACGCTTACATCAGCCTTGCACTCTTTGCGGATCTCCACATTCCTCACACGATCAAACATGGTTTTACCACACATACGCCTCAGGGAGCTCATTTCAACAGCATTTAATCTACTTTCATCCTTTCTTTGCCAGTTCCATGCCTCACTTCCGTACATCAAGGTAGGTACCAGCACTCCATTGTGGACTGCTAACTTCGCTTCTTTGCTAACAAAAGGATAATACTTTTAGGATAATTTTTTGTTAGCGCCAACGGCGTTCAGTCCTCCATTAACGGAATTACCTGCATTTACCCTTCTTTCAATATCTCTGTCAGCCTTCCCATCTCTCGTAAACATACTTCCTAAATACACAAACTCATCCACCTGCTCCAAGTATTCCTCATTCACAGTTATATTGCACACTGTTTTCATACTCTCTCTTTCAAACACCATTACTTTAGACTTACTTACATTTATCATTAACTCATTCTTCATTCATACTTCGTTCATCCTAGACACGAGAGACTGTAGATCATCTATACTATTAGCAATCAGCACAAAATGTAATCTCGCTGGGAAGTCACACCCAACCCCGCCATAGATTTGGTGACTTTTAAAGCGTTTTGAAAAATTAACACTTTGAAAATAATTTTAACTATTAAAACTAACCATAAAAATTAAAATTTTCAGGTCATTATTGATGAAAGAAAAATTATCAAAAATGGACTGGAGTTCCTTATTACATTCCATTGGCTCCAGGTGTTTGAACTCTTATATAGTATTCACATCAAAAGCAAAAGTCTATGATCTTAAATGAAAACCTCCTAGATCACAAAGCTGGGACACTCATTCAAAGCAGCTTCCTAACTTGAATGG
The DNA here is from genome assembly GCF_061612785.1 of Hesperophylax consimilis. Lineage (NCBI taxonomy): Eukaryota > Metazoa > Arthropoda > Insecta > Trichoptera > Limnephilidae > Hesperophylax > Hesperophylax consimilis. The sequence continues at coordinate 25,213,215 of NC_142856.1, read as the reverse complement.
ATTTTACAAAAAAAATCGTTTAAATTTTTTTTTTTCAATTTTTTTTTACTGACTGAAACAAATAAGTTTTTTTAAATGTTTTAGTTAATTTAAAAAAAATAAATAAAAATACATTTTTTAATGGTTCTCATACAAGTTAGAAGGCTGATTTGATTCAGTGTCCTGGCCTTGTGATTTAGGAGGTTTTGGTTAAAAGCACTATAAATCGTTTGTTTGGACTTATGCTTTCTTATTGTTGTGGCTATTATTGTATGTCACCAAAATCTCAAATTAACGTTTACAAGGCTCGCCAATCCCATCACTTATTAGTGAAAATTGATGGATCACAATTTGTTCAATTCCTCGGCTGGCTAAGTCCTCGATCATAAAACAAGCAACATTTTCCGCTTGCTGTGGTGGTAGTAGGAGATTTTCAAATATTGTCAGGTTATTCGTAACCTGGGAATGTTCTTTTTCTTTAAAAAAATAAAAAATTATACTTGTAGTTATATGTACAAACTTTCCAATGCGTACAAAACATACTGCAACTACTTTACACTGCTATAATTATGTAATGTGTATAATATTGACTGCGAAAATGCACAATTTACAAGAATACACATAATAAACTGACTCAATGAATTGTCTAAGTAACCGACGATTTGTTTATTTGTAGATCTTGATCAACAAATGATACAGATGTGAATTATTCTGCAGTGGAGGTGGCGGTGGCGGGCGCTGTGTTTCTGTTTTCGCTCATGGGATCTTCAAAAACGTTATTTTCTGTGTCGTGTACGAGTGACCTTCTGCCCAATCCCCAGAATGATGCAGGGTTGAGGTTTACTTTGCACGCGTCGAACCTGGAAAGAGATACAACATGAATATTACTCAATACAAGCATCCAAATACAGTTTTGTTTGGGCCTCCTGGACTCCAATTTGTCCTATAAGGCCCCCGGTTTGTCTAATTTGTTTACATGTAATTTAATTAATTAAAATTTACATATTCACGCCTGGATTTGAAACCGCGACCTCGTAACCATGCAATCACGGAGGCCGTTGATAATTGTGTATTTCAAAAATATTCCTTTACCTCGGTCGGAAATAAATTTTTTATTAAATATTTACTAAGCAAAAATATATAGTTGCGACACAACACAATTGTACCACCCCAGCCAGGAGCACTCCTGTCCCGGTGCAACCAGTACACCAGGGGGTACTGATTTGTGCTTATTTGGACTTAGAACACATGCTTTGAGGATTGGAAGGAGGTTGGAGTTTAATTGACTGGTATACAGGCAACCTAATAAGCCATTATTGGAATTTAGGTTGGGAATTGATCGAGTGTTATTTTTTCTTCTTGCCTCTTCTTACATTTCCTAGCCTCTTTTTGGCTCTTCTTGGTTCATCTTTTCTCTATACAGGGTGTCCGGAAACTCGTAGTAAAAGCGAGAAACTGGTGAATCTACATCACATTTGGAGTCGATTTTGTGGTATATATTTTTTTTATTTGAGCTTTCGTTATCGAGTAAATCGAGTTTGAAGTTGATTTTTTTTTTAATTTTTTTTTTTTTTTTTAATCAAATTCTTATAAATTATTACTGAAGATCAAAGTACCCAACTAATTAAAACTATTTGAAAGTAAAACAAATGAAGAAACTCGGATTTGAAGCATTATTTTGAAATCACCCTTCATTTAACCCGGTGTAATCATAAAATATTTCTGCTCTGCAGGGTTAAAACATCTTTTATTCAACCCTTAACACCAGAAAAAACTTTAACCCTAAAATAGCCGAAAAATATTTTTTTTTGGTTTTTTTTTTTTTTTGAAAATGCTCAAATCAAAAAACTTTATGTTTTTTTGGGTTCCCCATGTGGTGTAGATTCTCCAGTTTCCCGCTTGTACTACGAGTTTCCGGACACCGTGTATACAAATACATTTTTTTGCAGAATACCTGCATAGCGGTGAAATAGAAATTGCACAATTATGGAATGCACTGCGGCACCCGACCGACTACTAATTCGAAAAACAAATCTATTATTAATTGAAGGCGTGATGCTTTTTGGGTTCTTTGCATTTCTGTCAGGAGTTGGAGGTTTAGTGTGCTACTCGCATGTTGCAATTCAGTATTTCTTTTTGTAGTATTTTTATTCACTCTGTTTATAACTTTAATCCTTCAGTTCAATCAAATACCCTCTAATATCAATAATACATCCAACGCCAGTAAAGTAGTGGTAGTATCAATAACGCTCGCCGCTAGATGCGCCAGCGTTACATATTGACGTTGACATTCCTTTTAATGGCGGCAAATTGAATTTATTTAGTAATTGGTTGCGTTTTTTTTCACTTTCTAATATGTATTTTGATCAATATTGATAAAAATATATTTAAAAAATGTCCAGATGTAATAATTACAAACAACAAAAACACTCCAAGTCGATTAGTTATAATTGTGGGAATTGAATTGAATTAATAATAAATAATTAATTACAATTAACACCCTATAATATTATTTAGTCGTAATTAAAGCAATAATTATTATTATGTTCAGCAGATAAGTGAAATCTACAAATGAGAAATTGAAGAAAATTTCTCACAATTATATAAGTATTTTTTACCTCTCAAAACCATCAAAGACAGAGTTAATAGCCGCTTTAATATTTTTTTTATGTATGAGCAAAAAAAACATATGGTCGTATGTAGGTTAACTAAAATTATAATTTTTTTGAATTTCTTTAATTTATTAACCTAAAGTAAAGTATATATTTCATGTACCATTAATATATGAAAGAAAACCAAGACGCACAACAGACGCCGCCAGGGGCGCTAGTGTAGCATGTTGCCATCAGAATGTATGGGAGAAGGGTTCCATGATAACTCAACACACTTTTAAAAAGTGATATAAAGTCATTAGAAACGATGAAATTTTTATTTTTTAACCTAACCTAACCTACTTAACCCAATTAATAAAGTTTTTGTTTCATCACTTTCCATGACTTTATATAACTTTTTAAAGATGTGATGATTTATCCGGTCACCGGGAGAAGATGTCAGAAGTATCATTGATATTATAGGGTATTTGGACAATTCTTTAATTCAGAATGAACTGCCGCCATATTTTATTAATACAGACTGTATTCATAAAGATGGCGGAGAATGAACCTGTTCTTATTGTATAGATAACCTATTTTGTTTTAAGAATGGAAGAAAATTTGAATTAGGCACTGAAAATGAATTATGTAATATAAACATCAAAAATACCTACCTACCTCTTGAAAAAGACCTTACTAATTATTAGCTAAGAGCTAGGACGTTGTACCAAGAAACTATAATCAATTCCAGGGCCGCTAAGTAACTATGTTTCTAGTAATAATAATTATAGTACCTCCATCCAACGTGAGACCCGCAGGTGGTGCAAACCGCAATAGTCCAGCTGTAGCCGGGGAACCAGGTGAACTTGGTGGAAGGGCTTCCTTGCAGAGTCAGGTTGGTCACCTCGCTGGCTGTCATAATATCATGGACATAGCCGCCTGGAAATACACAACATTCACATATTAATTTCAGAAATTTATTTACGCATCACTGTCTACATATGTGACTCAAAGCCAGTGTAGACAATCACCAATCACTAATCAATCATTCGAATGTGAATGCGAAAAAATTTATGGAATGAAAGCGTGGAAGACTTGCAGTTCTTTGAAAAGTATCCATTACAGTTGTGATATCCTTATTGCCAGGGTGAGGCAGACAAAGAAGTCCAGCTCCGATTTATAAAATGAACACGATTCACAATGTTGATATATGAAACACTCAACCTTTCACGCTTAACCGCCGAATAGTGATGACTCTGTCTTTGAAAATGTTGTGCACACGCATTCGCGCTCTCTTGCGTCATCTATCTCACTCTTTCAGGCTCACATACACTACAATAGTAAATAACAACTTATTCGAATGTTTTACACTTGTACGATTTGTCATTTTTCCAGCGCACAAAGTGACTAGAAGACAGTCTCCATAATTCCAGTATGCACTGAAGCCATGGGGTCATGGGGCTTTCTCCCATCTTTTGACCTTAGTACCTTGGCCTTATTACTTGGTCGCATACAAATATGTATTAAGTTTGTGTACCAATGTTGCAGAAGTTGGAGTAGATTCCCTCATTGGACATGGCAAACACTTTGCTTTTCTCGCAAACCTCCGTTCCACAAAGGACGCAGCATAGCACACGACTCTGAAATTAGAAAATACATTAAACTCTGATGCAAGGTCGATGTTATGAGTAAGATTAAGAAAGGGACGCTTAGATGGTTTGGGAATGTAGAGCGAATGAACCAAGAAAGGATGACGTAAATGTGAATGGTAGAAGTCAGGGACGCTCGAGAAAGAAATGGCACTATCAAGTGAATCATGACACTTGAGTCGGACCATGTCAGGATTCAGAATAACAGAAAAGTATGTATGAATGTGAACGGAGCTAGGGGTGGGTACCAAGAATGAGTTGTTTGGCGTTCTATTCTCTCTGCCTTCCCCTGCGGTGAAACGGCGTGATGGTTAATTAGTTAGTTCATGAGAATGTGGGAGAGTAATAATTCGCCGATACCAGCCAGAGATAAAACACCAACTATCTGTCCGAAAAAATTTACAGACAGACAAAATTCAAAAAGGTCGAGTTAAAACAGGACGTCGCTACGCTCAGCCAACAATAATCTATGACGGCCTCCATGGTTGAGGGATAAGGCTCTCAACTAGCAAGCTGGAGGTTGCGGGATCAAATCCCGGCGTGCGCAAGTAAATTTTATTAGATTAATTTGTGTTATTTCACAATTTATTAATTTAAAATAAATATATAGTATATTTGCGGCACGTTCCAGAGTGGAAGATACTCTCGGTATCGCATTGTGTAAGACCACCATTCAAAATTGAAACGTTGCTTGAAATGGCTTTGGCCGTGTTTTGGTGCCCAGATCTGAATAGTCAGGTATTTCCCCACCTTCCTCTCCCCATCTCATTCCCCTCCCCACTACCTTCAGCCAGGGTGGTATAACTCCAATCGAAAATCGGAACTGAAATATTGTGACGACATATGATTTTCTAACTATATCCACCAATGAAAAACTCTGAAAGTCCATGCAATAAACTTTCAGAGTTTTTCATTGGTGTATAGTATAATAAGTAGGCACTGAATGAGAATTTATTGTCTATATATTGGCATATCTATGGTTTTTAGGACCAATTTGTTTCATACAAAAAGCTCAAAGTTATCGATCTAGTGAGTGGTTTATTGATGCCTTCGGCCTTACGACATACGCCAATTGGGGATGCCATAGTCTCACTGGTTCCAGACAGTTAGGAGAGCAGTTGAGACTAGGAAGCAGTTTCACATATCAAAATCAAAAACCTAGTAAAATAATTATTATTTAATGGAGTCATACCTTTTGTCCAATGTGGTACAATTCCATAGACAGTCTCAAAACGATGTTGTTTGTGCAGAAGAGGGAGAGCCTATCTTTATTGGAGACACTCAGATTTGTGCCGACCCAGTATGAAAGTGACAAATTGTCATTTGGCAAATTTGCTGAAATATTCAAATAATTATTATTAGCACATAATTATGTATCACTCACTATCGTTTGGTCTCGTCTATTTTTCAGTTAAAAAAACCAACACTACTGAATTTATTTAGATGACAAAAGGTTCCTCTAATGGACTTAGATTGTTTCACGGTGTTTATACAACGTGCGTTTAATGTTCCAGGTCGATTTTGTTTAGCCGCCATTTTGGTTTGGATGACAATTGTCAATTGGCATTTAACAGTCGTAGAGAGTGGTCGATAACAACTTACTATGGAGCATCTAACGCCGCAACAACGTTTTGAAATTATTAAAACATTTAAATAATTATTGTTCAATTGTGAATTGCAGAGAAAATTATGTGACTAACCGAATAATGTCAAAAAGTGGTAATATCGACTGACCCCCACGATCCCTTGTTTTGACCCCTGGTCATTTCTTCCTACTTGAAGGAAAAGGTGTACACCAATAAACCAACCACAACCTCGAGGCTTAAGGACAACATTCAAAACGAAATTGCTGAAATACTGCCAGAAGTCTGCGAAAATGTGCTTAAAAGAGCTTGCCTTTGTGCCAGGGCCAGAGGCGGCCACGACCGACATTATATTCCATACATAATTTTGAAGACCATATAATCAATCAATAAAATATAAAATTATGTTTGATTTAAAAGTTATAAAAAAAAACATGAACCTGGAACATATGTAGTGGTACGCCACTACTTGACTCGAACGTTATTCTAAAAGTTTCCAAACAAGCTTCTTGGATTTTCTTTTATTTTTTTTAATATTTGTTTCTGTAGCAACTGGAATGTTCGAGAATGTTTTATTTTCCATCTAGATAAGCGACAACGTGAACGAAATGGTCAGTACAGTACCAGCAACCGCGACATCGAGATCGAATTATTTTGCCTACGTGACGCGCTTCAGAACATTCTCGAACCTTCCTTTCGTAAATCATTTTGTTGTATTTTCTACGTTTATTTATTGTTTTCGGATGTATTATTAAAAACCGCTTCAGCCAAATTTCGTAGTTATTTATTAATAAAAAGAATACCGAACATAACTACACATAAAACACACCCTGTATGATACATCAAAGTTCGCTGTGATAGATCGGCACTGAAAGGCACTTAGCACAGTCTAGGTGCGCCGACGGACTGCCCTTTGAGACTAAGAGGGTTACATTAAACTATGCTATTGGAATGGAGGAATAACAGTCGATAGGCTGTAATTGACGCATCATCTCGGAAGATATTGTGTTAATTATCTGATTGGATTCTAGGATCTGTTTCTATATCGGAAGAAGCCAAAAATGTTAACGTTTTAAAATATAATACTGCTAACAGAATATACTATGTCTACTTACCAAAAGCCATTTTGCTAAAATACTCTCTTATTTTTTCTACAACTCTGTCGACATCAAACACATCGTAGACAAATTGTGGCCAGGGAGTTGTCATTGAGTCTGCTTTACGTATTAATTCATTCATCCTAAAAAATCAAATAAGAAAAATTTATTATTTATATATGTATATGTAATAATATTTGGATAATTTATATAGCGCCGTTTTCGAGAAAAATCACCTCATCATTAAACGTATACGTAACTATCATTATCAACAGCGTTAAATGATCTTTATAATATGCACATTGCACATAAATACAATTGAAGGTACTACTTAAATAGTCATAATCATAAATTTATACATAATAATCCTTTTTTTTTAATATAACATAAGCCTAGCTAAACAACCACTCCTGTAAATATGTCAGCACCGATATCAAATGTTCGTATACATGGTGTCCGGAAACTAGTGGTACGAGCGAGAAACTGGCGAATCTACAACATCACATAGAGAACACAGAAAACTTAGATTAAAAATTTAGATTTTTTTTTACTTTCTATTTTTCGGCAAATAAAGGGTTAAAAAAACTTTTCGAGCCAGGTCTTCACATCGACGCATTTTAAAAGACAATAAACAGCTGATGGTAAACTCGTAGCGACCAAATATTTTGAATAAGACCAAAAAAATACCAACTTCAAACTCGAATTACTCGAAAACGAAAGCTCAAAACATAAAAAGTTATACCACAAAACCAACTCCATATGAGATGTAGATTTCCCTATTGTACCACTAGTTTACGGATACCATTTATATGTAATTATTAAAAACCTTGTTTTGGGGACGTTCTTATGGCGGCCTAGACTGGAAAACCTCACATTCTCCAGGGGGTCATTCAAGCTGACGTCCGGCAGAATTTTAATTTCCACACTGTCAATTCTGAAAGTTAAATAAATACACACATTCAGATATAAATTAGATCAGGTACCTTTTTGTACTCTACAGCACATTCTAAAATATCGGTAGGGTGGCGGGCACCACCTATTTTTAATCGACAAACTCGGGGCAGCAATCGCAATCAAAATGACAACAACGCGGTTCCAGGCGGGGAATGCTATTTGCACATCACTCCTTGTACACGCCGAAAACCCGAAGTGAGCCGATGATCGCCGAACCGATCGGGACGGTACGAGCACGTGACTACTGTCAGTTTGGCTGTCGGGGCCATGCTTATTGCTTTCACTGACAGACAGAGCTGGCAGAGTCATGTGCAATGTGTTTTGGCGCCTTCGGCGTTCATCGGCTCAGTTCGTGGCGTTCGTTCACTTCGGGTTTTCTGCGTGTACAAGGAGTGATGTGCAAATAGAACTCTCCATTCCAAGCTAGTGTGAAGAGTGCAGTCTGGCTCGCCGCTAGAGAGGTTGCGACAAGTACTGTCAGCAAAGGAACCCCTTCTTGGTCTCCTGTGCTTGGGAGCCCCTGAATTAGATAATAGAACATTGAAATCAAAAGAAAATATATATTTATGTTGGAATGACAAGAGGTGCATTTCAGATTTTTTGGCGATATGTAGATTAACTCCTCAGGCCTCTGCCATATTTCCGGAATATTTGCAATAAAAACTAAATAAACAAAATATTTCTGAATGTAGCCGAAAACTAAAAACTGTTTTTGAAAGGCTCACCTTACGTTTTTGTAAATAAAATTACTGATAACGAAAAAATATACAAAAACACAAGTCATTTTATTACAAAATGTTACTGTCACCACACTTTACTGTCATTTCATAAAAAAATAATTAATAAAAAATTCATGACATATCACTTTTTTTTTTTAAATTGCTTTCGGAACCTTTGGTTACTTAAAGGTGCACAGTTTAATTCTTCTGTGGTTAACTTCTAGATTTGAATATAAAGCTTGGTGTTTTCTCTTTCTTTTACTCTTCTCATATTTCTCACCATAACAGTAAGGGAGTACAACGATTTCTGCGAGACCATACGAGTTGTTCCCAAAAGCGAACAATTAAGCTTGAAGGGTTAACACATTGATGAATACTTGCCGGAAAACAGACGTTCGTGATACAACAAATGCTGCCACGTGTGTTTAGTGAAGTCGATGAAAATTCAGTAATAAAAAATTATCATCTTTGGCTGACACTGTCAACTTTTTTTTTTACATTAACCCCACATAAGAGGCCCTGAGGAAAATAATTTCCTTCCGGGCCTATGTCATCTTGGGGGATGCTGTGTGGAGGGTATTTTTTAAGGAATGTGTACATGTATATGTACATTGTGTCATATCACATCTTCTTTAAAACATATTAATAACATTATCAATAAGGCTCTTAAGACTCTTGAATTTGTTTTGAGAATTTCAAAAGACTTCAATAATTTAGGCACATTTATCATGTTGTACAAAACCCTTGTTAGATGCCAACTAGAGTATAACTCTACATTATGGTCTCCCTTTTACAATATTCATTCCGATAACATTGAAAAGATTCAACATAAGTTCCTGAAGTATATAAACTATAAATTGCATATTCCTGTAGAAAACATTGATTATAACTACTTACTAGATAAATTGTCCCTATTAAAACTTTCTGAAAGAAGAATAAACACAGATTTAATAGTACTACATAAAATACTTCATTACAAAATTGACTGTCCTGAGTTACTCCAATTAATCAGCATCCACATACCCAAAAGATCTTGCCGAAATTTACTACCCTTTTATTTTTACAACACCAGGACACTGTCTTATCAAAATTCCCCAATTCCGAGACTGAAGTAATGTGAATAAATACACTGATCTGGGAGATAAATTTCATCTTAAAAATAATCAATATAAATATTGTTTATTTCAATTCTTTTATATATCGAGAAACAAATAGACATCTATAATTTCCACAATATATATATTTTTATTTTGAATATCTATTTATGTGAGACTTCTTATCATTTTTACTAATGTATCTTATTTTATTATATGCTTTTGTTGTAACATTTAATATTTTTTGGTTGTATTATGTTTCCTTTATCGTTTTAATTTTGTAGAATCTATAATAACTGTGATACTCTACTATTAAACTTTATAGCGTGTAAAAGCCCATTAGGGCGTGTAATAATAATAAATAAATAAAACAAAGTCAATAGTCAATAGACATTGTATCATATCACATCCCCTCTAGAAACAAAGTCAATAGACATTGTATCATATCACATCCCCTCTAGAAACAAAGTCAATAGACATTATATCATATCACATCCCCTCTAGAAACAAAGTCAATAGACATTGTATCATATCACATCCCCTCTAGAAACAAAGTCAATAGACATTGTATCATATCACATCCCCTCTAGAAACAAAGTCAATAGACATTGTATCATATCACATCCCCTCTAGAAACAAAGTCAATAGACATTGTGCCATATCACATCTCCTCTAAAATGACATCAATAGAAGTTGTGTTGGTTCAGCGTTCATATCCCTTTTTGTTTCCGTTTCTATTATCTACTATTGAAAGTCTGTTTTTCAGATTTGACCGCTTTACCATCTAAATATTATCAAATAATTAAGTAAGGAGCCTAACCTTCGTATCAGCACGTCCCCCTTGGCTTTCAGGATGAACCTCTGACGGGCCTTGGCCTTGAAGGAGAAGGGCTCCCGGAAGAGGTGATGGCCGGCCGTGTTGACCGGCGGGGTGGCCTCCACCACCTCACACAGCACCCCGTACGTGTGAGTGCCCTCCAGGCCTTGGATCCTGAAGAAAAAAGAACAGTGACATAACGGAACATTGAAGTGAATGAAAAACAACAAACCTAACTGTAACAACAAACTGAGACGGAATCGTAAAAGTTGTTTTATCATCTTTTGTACTACGGTGAGATATATGATTTTAGCAGTGTTAGAAAGAGGCAACACCACGCTTCATATTTGCATCTAAAAGTTTACTGTACACTTCCAAATTATTTTAATACATTCACACCATCTTGAAACCGGCATCTTGTAACCGATAAATGAGATGACAAATGAGAGAATTAAAACAGGACTTTGCTACCCTCAGTCAATAATAGGTTATATTAGAGTACGTTAAGTACCTTTATTTTTTTTTTTTATTTACTTTTCTTTAATGTTCTGTTTTATCATGAAACAGTGATGAAGATGATAAATACTCACTCCTTAAACACAAGGCCGAAGAGGCGGTTACCCTGGATCATGTGCTGCATGATGTCCATGTCGAGGGTGTTGCCGAACACCATGGGAATGGTCTCCCCCGGGAACACCACGCTCTTATGGCGCCAGCACAGGACCCGCCCGGTCCAGCCGGGTTCCAGCACCGAGCGGCCCGGGATGGGCTGCAGGTTGTTGGGTAGGTACTGGAACCGGTGTCAGAGTCAGTATCCAAGAAAACATATACAAGACACTGTGTTCTAAACAAGTCCAAAATTTATAGAAACCTAAAAATATGGAATAAGCGGCGAAATCTAGGTGGATTCATTGGCTTTAAACTGCAGTAAGCAGTTTCATATGTTTATATCAATATTTTAAGGAATGGTATTAGTTAAATAATATACCTAGTAAATGTATACCAATCGCTTAAGTGGATTTAGCACAGCTGACATTTACTTTCACACAAATCAACTAAGTGGCCATTTTGTCACATAACCAAATTGCTCTGTTTCTATTGGCTGAAATGGAATAAGCCTGTTTTGACAGTAATATTAGACTAGCAGATAAAAACCCGCAGCAACGGGTTCGCCGCAATTTTGTTCTGTTTATACATAGCATTAGATAGCAAGTTTGATAATACTAGTCCAAGACAATAAGTTCAGACAAAGACAAGGCAATTGCAATAAATCTAGTCCAAGAGAACAAATTTTAGACGAAGACAACATGTTCAAGATGGCAAGTTCAATAAAAATGGTCCAAAACAACAAAGTTCAGACGAATACAACATGTTTAAGATGGCGAGTTAAATAAAAGATGTCCAAGACAACAAAGTTCAAATGAAGACAACATTTTCAAGGTGGCAAGTTCCATAAAATAGTCCACGACAACAAGTTCAGATGAAAACAATATGTAGAAGAAATATATTTAAAAATTTAACATTAAAACTCACTGAATGTGCGGCAGGGAGGTTTCTGTCAAATTCCTCCAACTCCATTCCCTCGGTCCGTACCATCGGCCCATAGTCATCATCAGAGTCACTGGAACCTACGAGACAATATGTGATATGATAAATAATGTATCTAAAACATAATACAGGGTGCGCCAGAGAAACTTACTTATTTGAAAGTTCAATAAAAACAAAAGCACTGTAGTTATTGTTGTAATTCTTTTTTTATTTGAAAATGCAATGTACCAAGTTTTTTTTCATACTGTCTTAAAAATTACATCTTTTAAATGGCGACCCTCATCGCGCATACACTGGTTAAGTCGTTTTTTGAAGTTTTCGTCCACTCTTATCAGCATATCAATCGAAATATTGGCAATAGCATCAGGAATGTTGTTCTTCAGGTGATCTATGGTCCGTGGTCGATCGACATAAACAAGGGATTTCAAATAACCCCATAAAAAAAATCACATGGAGTCAAATCCGGAGAGCGCGCCGGCCATGGGAGATCGTCTCGGAGAGAGATGAGGCGGTTGGGGAAATGTTGTCGCAGCAAATTCATGCCCGCTGCTCTCTAGACCACAGCATAATGGCAACTGACGAGAATGGGAAACAAACTTGGGGACGTCCTCCTCCAGATGCGCCCCCTCCCGCCCCTCTACTTGCCCAACTCAACGGTCGGGAATTTTTTCAAATAAGTAAGTTTCTCTGGCGCACCCTGTAGTAATAAGCTGTATGTTACACAGAGATCGAAGATAAAACATAATTAATTGAGTATAAATCTAAAAATAAAAAATAAATATATTGTTCACAAGCTTTTTGATACATTCACATTCATGCATCTCCTCATACGTGTTCTTCTGTTATTCTGAATCATGGCATGACGCGTGCCAAGTATTTGATTTACCCGGTCGTTCCGTGTCTTCCTCCGGCATCCCCGACCTGCAATTCACTTTAGCGTAATATAAATGATTGAACATACATACTGCAAGGTCACTACCAAAAGTTGGTAAGTCCATTCAACTTTTTATAAATTGCAATTTTATTAATTTTAAAGTTTGACCTTCTATAACATCCTTTAAAATTGCAATTAATTCTTTATTTATTTATTATTACACGCCCTAATGGGCTTTTACACACTACAAAGTTTAATAGTAGAGTATCACAGTTATTATAAATTCTACAAAATTAAAACAATAAAGGATAATACAACGAAAAAAGAAAAAAATATTAAATGTTACAACAAAAGCATATAATAAAACAAGATACATTAGTAAAAATGATAAGAAGTCTCACATAAATAGATATTCAAAATAAAAAAAAAAAATATATATAGCGGAAATTATAGATTTCTATTTGTGTCTCGATATATAAAATAATTGAAATAAACAATATTTATATTGATTATTTTTAAGATGAAATATATTTCCCAGATCAGAGTATTTATTTTCGAGACTGTGAAGTCTTGGAATCGGGGAATTTTGATAAGACAGTGTCCTGGTGTTGTAAAAATAAAAGGGTAGTCAATTTCGGCAAGATCTTTTGGGTATGTGGATGCTGATTAATTGGAGTAACTCAGGACAGTCAATTTTGTAATGAAGTATTTTTTGTAGTACTATTAAATCTGTGTTAATTCTTCTTTCTGAAAGTTTTAATAGGGACAATTTATCTAGTAAGTAGTTATAATCAATGTTTTCTACAGGAATATGCAATTTATAGTTTATATACTTCAGGAACTTATGTTGAATCTTTTCAATGTTACGGAATGAATATTGTAAAAGGGAGACCATAACGTAGAGTTATACTCTAGTTGGCATCTAACAAGGGTTTTGTACAACATGATAAATGTGCCTAAATTATTGAAGTCTTTTGAAACTCTCAAAACAAATCCAAGAGTCTTAAGAGCCTTATTGATAATGTTATTAATATGATACACAAAAGTTAGTTTGCTATCGAACAATATACCTAGGTCAATAATTTCACTGACGCAATTTAAGTTTTTATCATTTAATGAATATTGAAAAAATATTGGATTATTTATTCTGTAAAAATTATGCAAATGAAGACCCCAAGGCAAGAAGTTGTTAACTTACATTGAAGGCATTCTGAGATATTTAGACTTTTGCGTTTTGCCTTATAATTTTTTATTTGAATGTCATATACAATGTACTGATCCTTCATGGTGTAGTAAACAAACCAAATTTACATTACATCTAGTAATATTAAGTAACTTTTCAGTCTAAAAGTTAAAATAAACATGTTTTCTACAAAAAAATGTAGTTAACATGTTCATGCCATCTTCAGGGATAGGTGAGGAAGATACAGAATTGAAAGGCAAGAACATGTTAAATGCTTGTTGTTTTATTCAATCAAACAAATTAAACATTTTTTTTATATAAAGTAACTAAATAATAATTATTATTGAAAAGAAAAGGTAGCAGAGCATGTGTCAATTTTTTTTTTGAGACTTAAAAACAAGTTTCATCACATTCAGATGCCTTTTTCTTATCATGTTTTTGCATTTCAAATGCAGTTTTATACATATTTACATGAATTTGGTCAAGTCCCACAAGTCTGTCTTAGGCACACCAAACGACAAGTTGAAATCCTCTGTAAATATCCTAGTGTAACGATTCAACCAAACAGGGGCATACCCTTTTTTCTCCACAAAACATATTATAGAGCTCATACAGTTTTGGGATTGACAAATCGGATGCGAGGTACAATTTAAGAGGATTTTTGTTCCTGGAATAATGCGAAGCTTCTGCAGGGAACATATTGATGTGTTCTGTTACTTCTTTAAGCTGGTTATCTGGTGTTTTGTTAGGCCTCGTGCAATGGCGACCTCTGTGACTTACTGCTGGTGATGAAACTCATGCAGCTACTTTTCTCCTCAAAATACCTAATCTGCCTCTACCTATTTGGTAAATGGATTGTAAGGCTGGTTTGCAAACTTGTTCATTATTTCCTTGTATTGAAACAGAGTACGTAATATTGCAGGATCGTTTGGCCGAAGTGATCCTGGCTATATTTTTAATATTCATCGATCTCAATAACAAAGTTGATTGGGCTTCTGAATGTAGTGAATAAAACTCTAGAAAGAGTTTTTGCCTAACTTCGGCATTAAATCTTGAATTACATTTCAATCTGCAGTTGCTACCACAAAGATTTTCTTCCAGTTTTGGTGTTTTAGCAGGTTTAAGGCTTTTTTTATAATTAACATAAGAATCACCTCTCATCCTAGCGTCCCGCGCTATTTCTCTTGCTACTCTTTTTAGTGCCTGAAAATAATACACACATTCATATCAGTTAGCGAACAGTCAAAAATGATTTTTTTTAAGTTAATCTTAAATTATATACCTAGGTACAGCAAGACAAATTACCTTCTAAATTACTGTTTTCTATAGTAGAAACGTTTAAATTGTTTTCAATTTCGCTTTCAGCGTCCTCAGTATATTGTCCTACACTGCTTTCCACAGCAAGAGCTGCATCTGAAAATAATAATTTAATCTTCATTACATGCAAACCAGTAAAATAAAATTCAATTCAAATTATAAAGCCTTATCCTCACCAGTTTGATTTAAAGTATTGAGTATCTCATCTTGTTGTACGTATTCCAAAATTATATCTCCTGTACCAGTGGTAGTAGCGATATACTCTAGACTACTCTGATTATCTTCTGAAAATACAAAGTACAATAAAATAATCATATTTAGTTCAATGTTCAAAAGAATTTAGTGTCACAATAAAGTATTTTTAAGTTTACCTTCCATTAACATGACATTATGTTGAGGTATTCCTAATAATATCCCAAACTCAACACCATTCAAAGAGTCTTGAACACTTTCTGAAACGAAATATTGTAAAGCATTAATGAAGGAATTCAAAACATAAGAAAACATAAAAGAATATTAAGAGTCACAGAGTAAAACATTTTTTTGCATTTACCATCCATTAAAATTACATTATTTAGAGGTATTTCTAAATGCTTCTCAGGTTGTACTAAATTAGTGGACTCTTGAACACTTCCCGAAACAAATTAATATGCATTACAATAAAAAATGTTGACTTTTAGACAGAAAAACACCAAAACAAAATGATTCACCCATTTTCAAACTACTTTAAGGATAAATTAAGATGAACGATAATGTTTTATACAGCTTACCTGATTCCCTCATCAATTTTTGACACATCTTCACCATTTTTTCACCTCTGGAACTCATTTTCGATGATTTTTAAATAAAAAACAGGCACTGCAAAACTTTTTAAAACCACCAAGGAAAACGTCAAAGTGAGTGAATAACATGTTAACCATAAAAATCTAAACCAATGTAGATGGGAAGAAGTTGTTAATTACAGAATTACGGCAAGAACTTGCTAACTTAGTAGTTAACAAGTTCTTGCCCTGATTTAATCAACTTATTGTCACAGAAACACGTAGTTAACATGTTCATCACATTGATTTAAGCATGTTCTTGCCGTTTTTAAGCTCTGGCATGGTGTTCATTGGAAAGAGCGTATGCGAATTAGTTTAGAGAGCATTCTAACTCATTTTTTACGAAAATGTAAGTTAACAACTTCTTGCCTTGGGGTCTTCAAATATTTCTCTACAAAATCACACTTTATAGCCTTTCGAGCAATTCCTACGTTCATTCTGTAGGTACCTAAGTGTTTTTAGAAGTTTGCTTGCCTGGTAGCATATCTAAAGAGCCGATACCATTTCATTCACGGTGAGGACTATAATAGTGTAGCTTTTGTTTGTAGAAAAACGTTTGGGGAAACGGCGTGATGAATACTTAGTTGTTTGTTTGCACATCCATTTTGCAACCATACCATTTCAGTGGTAGATTAATAAAATAAAGTCTATGGACTAAAATGGTACAGGCTTTGTAATGATTTTGCACATACAACATCCAATATTTTACCTTAACTTAAATGGTAAAGACTTTGTATTACTTATTATTATTTGTATTAGACTTTATATTATATTAGAATGCCTGGTAAATGTAAAAAATTATACCAGGTTTTATTTAACAAATTTTATATTGTCTATTTGAAAAATTGCTTTTCCGTGATTACCCACTTAACTTTTCTCACACATCGCTAACTCTGTTTAATAAATATAGATAGGGTAAAACTATAACGAAAATATTATGGTGTTCAATACCTACCTTTTGCAATGTTGGGTCAACATAAATAAATAGCCGTCAATTATAAAATTTCAGAGTGGAAAGTTTTTCCATTTTCAAAAAGGAATCAATTATTAAAAATCATTTGCATGCGAAACCCCTACGAAGTAGGCAAAGAAAATAAAATAAAACTACGCACTTCGGAAAACAAATTGTAAATATTGTATACCATACCGGATTCCAGAAGGTCCATGTCATCTTGTATTTCATCTTCCATGTTTATGCCTGGTGCGCCGAGAGATCGACGACGAAAACTGGGAAATTTATGGCCTATTTTGATCTTTTGACAGAACAATTTGACAACAATCAGCAACAAAT
Organism: Hesperophylax consimilis; assembly: GCF_061612785.1. Lineage (NCBI taxonomy): Eukaryota > Metazoa > Arthropoda > Insecta > Trichoptera > Limnephilidae > Hesperophylax > Hesperophylax consimilis. The sequence continues at coordinate 25,195,698 of NC_142856.1, read as the reverse complement.
AGAAAATAGATAGATATCGTATTCCTCTTATTAAAGGCTATAAACACATCGAGTTATTGGCCAGTTCTGTTGCTCGGTAAGAACTTCAACGTAAAACAGGTAAGCGCATAGTGTCATCACATGTGTGATGTTTTGACTCCATATCGAATTCGATTTTATCTGTGGTAAGTCTGTCACATCGTCATAAAATTGTTTCACAGAATGCACAGAAGTGAGTGGTTCATTTATGGCACAGAAATTATGGCACAGAATATGGAATATACTTAGAGGAACGGCTGCGCGGCCTTCTTCATACAAAACCTTAATTTGGATTTTAGGTTGACCAAACTGAATTTTTTTAAATCAAAAAGTATAGTAATTATCTAGTACAGATATGTGCTGTTTTTATTTATTTGTATTTTAAATTAGAAAATATGGGCCATTAAATAATTCACTTTGTCACGATTTAAGAGGCAACTGTGACAGTTTTTTGTGAGTTAATTAATGATAATTATTGAAAAAATAATCTTTCCCAATCTACTATGTAAATACAATTCTTCTTCTTTCGTATGGTTGGTGGGTCAGAGGGGGACATCTAGGTCTGCGAGCCATTCTAGGGCCTTAGGCGTCGCCATGTGAACCTCATCATTCCCTCCGGGGAATGAATGGAGCGAGCATTCGTTGACCATATGTTCGGTGGTCTGCACCGCACTACATTCACACATCGCCGACTCTTTAAGGCCCCATATGTGCATCTTGTGGGCAGAGCGGCTCTGGGAGCACCTTGACTTATTGATGGCGTACCAGGTTTTGCGAGGCAATGAGAACCCAGGCTGTCTCTCGGTGGGGTCCTGTATGAGATGGGCATTTCCCACGTTAGCCGTTTGCCACTCAAGTTTTTCCACTTATCTTCTGTAAATAAATACAGTGGTATGTAAATACAGTGGTAGTAGTGTGCCAAATGCCACACGCAGTGGCGAAACTATAGAGTGGCAGGGCTGGCAAAATGCCCCGGCCGCCGCGGGGCCGCGAACTCAGAAGTCAGAATTAACCCAACATTTTTAACAAAAATTAGTAAAAATTATAAATGTTATATAAGTACATAAAATCAACTAAAGTTATACACAAATAATTATATATTAGCAAAATATGATCCGATTTTACAAGAGATATTAAATAAATCAAAGGGCCAGATAAAATACTTAAGTTGAAAAATACAAAATCAGCTCATTTCTGTTCTGGTTCTTAAAACAGAAAATGCACTCATAAATTAAATAAATGTCGCACCCTTTTACTTTATCACATTCCATAAAACTCAAGATATTTCAATATGTGAACTTTACCGTTATTGTATGATCAAGAAAGACGAAAATAGAATCCCAAAGGCGCTTATCATTAAAGAGTCATTTTTAGGATTTCATGAAGTTAAGGACCAAACTGCCTTAGCAATGTCCAACCAAATTATTAAATACATAAATCACAAAATATACCTCTAAATAAGCGTCGAGGACAATGATATGATGGTGCCGCATAGACATATGAATTAATTCCTATGTCTGTGTGGTGCCGACACAATGAAAGGCACTTATGAGAGTTCAAAAACACATAAAAGATATCGAGCCAAATGCGGTAAATTCACTGTGCTTTCCATAACTTATATCTAGTACTTAATGATGCAGTAAGAGAAGTGATTGATATGCAAAAAAAATGAAAAAGTTCAACAAATTTTATAATTTTTTTGGGCATAGTATCAAAAGATGGAATATCTTATCAAGTTTTATATCTGATAAAGAAGGGGAGTCTCCAACTTCGATAATATTAAAAACATTGAAACCTACTAGATGGCCAGGACGTTATGATGCTATTTTTGCTTTAAAAGTTCGGTTTGTTGAAGTCCGAAGCGCTAACGAAAACAATTCTGTTAAATTGCAAATCGGATGAAAGAAATGAAGCTTTTTCAATCAAGAAGAAGATCGAGAAACAGTTTTATTATGTTATTGTTTTTCCATTTCAAAATTCTACAAACTATCGATGCAGCCTCTAAAGCACTTCAGTCCAAAGCCATCGATCTTGCAAATGCCTTAAAACGTTTGAAAATTTGTCTGGAAGAATTGGAAAGGTATCGACATGAATTTTGAAAATTTAAAAAAGGAAGCAAGTAGTGTAGCAGAAAAGTGGTCCATCAACCCTGAATTTTCTTAAACCCGTCAGAGGAAGGTGAAACGCCATTTTGATGAACTTTGCGAAGATGAGCGTCACCAAGATCTAGGAAGGTTGTTTAAAGTGAACATATTTCATCTAGTATTGGACATCATTATTAATCAACTGAAATCGCGTTTCCTTCCAATTAATGAAATTGTTTCCAATTTCAGTGTTTTGCAACCTGCCACTTTGCAAAATTTAAAAGACACTGATCTCTTAAAAAAATCTCTAGAATTTGTTGATTTATATGAAGAAGACATATCTGAATCATTTGCTAGGGAAATTCTCAGTTTTCGGTCCACTTCAGAGACGAAATAGAAAATTCTTCGTTTATTAGAGAACTTGATGATTTATTAATAATTAAAAATCATTTTAAGTCGTGCAGCTTTCCTGAAGTACCTATGTACCCCATTAATCTTTCAAATTTGTTACAATTCCTGTTTCTACAACTAGTGCCGAAAGGTCATTTTGAAACTAAAATTAATAAAAACATATTTAAGAAAGTCAATGGGACAAGACAGGTTACGTAACTTGACTATTCTGTATATTGGAAATTCAATGGCCCGATCTTTAAACTTTGATGACGTTATTGATACTTTTTGCGGAACAGAAAGCTCGGAGAAAAGAATTTCATTAATAAATATCTTGTAAACACTAAATTGTTTTTTCATTATACCTACATATGTAATACCTGTGGTTTTCAAAATAAAAATGCACACAATATTAGTAATACTGTTGGATAACTTCTTAAGTCATTTATAATAAATCAATTACCCCCCGATGGTATAGTTTTGCCACTGGCCACACCCAACGGTTATTAGAGTAATTTTTTAAATCGTCGCTACATTGGTAGAACCGCCTTGAGAGCTTTCCGGCCCGCGTCTTAATTACTCTTTTTCGTCGTTCCATATCTTCTATATCCTTAATCTCTTCTGTAAGGATATGTAATCATAATAATAATAATATTTGGCTAATTTATATAGCGCCGTTTTCGTGAAAACTCACCTCAAGGGCGCTGTACAAATATATTTATGAAATAATTAATACTAGAACTACTGACTTACATCTAAGACTTATAATATCTAGTACCTACTGTTACGACTAAGGCCTATAACTACTATCTTAATGACATATACCTTACAACTAACATTAACATTAATAATCTAATTTTACTAGCGCCAGAAGAAGTAAGTTCTATAATATTAGGATGTTTTTATAATTCATTTTAGAACACGGGTGCAAAATGCGCCCAATAGGTCAGCTGGATATATGGCTTAAATCCTTAAATGAATGAATGAAATTAATCGTCGATCTTTGCCGCATTTAGATGATTCATCTGCCAACAATTAATAGGCCAGTGCAAGCGCCAAAAAGGGGGTCGCGATCGTAATTATTCCGGTATTCCCATGTTTTATAAACTGGTCCCCTGATGTAAAATCTGAGTTTCCGACCTTGGCGCACCTGTGCTCGCGCCGCCCTTTTGAAAAAACCGGCCAAAATCTAATTTTTTCCCAAATATCTCATTTCCAATGCAAATTTCGGCTAAAGCAGCTCAACAAGTATAATAGAACATAAAATTACCTACAACTTTTGAATAATAATTTTTCTTCTATTTCTAATAGGTACCGAGGTAGAAAGTCGTAAAGGGGTGTATTTTTTTAAAAAACAAGTTTTTTGCGCGACTAGGTTTGGTTTTTTACGTAAATACCTGGTTTCCAGTGGAATTTTATGAAAATCTTATTGATACCAATTATGTAGAGCATAAAATTTACAAAAAGATTTGCAATTTTTATGTTTACATAGTATTTTTTTAGCGATATAAAGTATAAACAAATCTAGGTAGGTACGCTCAGAAAATCTATCACGGTTTATTATCACGTTATTAGATTATTGTTTGCATTTTTAAATACATACATCTACAAATTTACTAGAGGGCACATCGATATGGTGAGGGCTAGCCCCCCCCCTCTACTCCTCACCACGGTTCCCTTCAGTTTCCGCGTGTCCAGAGTATGGTTTATTTACGCGCGTGTCACGTCTTGAGCCTGGAGCGCAGCTTCACAGCTTCAAACAAACATCTGGAGGTTTGACCCAAGGACGGGGAATCACAGACAGTTCTATCCTTCGTTGGACTGCTGGATTCGTTTATCTGTATAACATTTGTGAGGGTATCTCGATCTCGATTCTGTGGGATGTGTGGGATTGAATCAGGAACGTCAGAGCAACATGTAGAGACGAGGCCTACAAGAATTAAGAGGGATGATCAAGACGTTCAAACTCTCATTGATTGGTTTGCTTGCCATGAACCATTTCCTAAAACAAACGTGATTATGTCTATTAGCAGTGGCACAATCGGGGGTAGCAAAGTCACATGGCTGAAAAGATAGGGAAATTTGAAAAAAATGTCTAAAATTATTAACCAGAACTTTGGAAACCTACACTTAAAACGGAATGATGCGATAGTTTATCTTGCGGCGGTGACCAGCAGTTTCAAAAATCAGGGTGTGACTATGGCAATAGATCCATTAATTCTATTCAAACGTATGTGTATTGCCAAAAAGTCTGAAAGTGAACTTAAAGAATATTTCCAATATGAACTCTCTCCTGTCCCATTGTCTCTTTTCTCAGAGGAAGGCATACGCAAAGGAACGAAGTCTATATTTTACTCATCATTCAACCCTCTACCAAATAAAACATAACTGGGAAGCAGTAAAATACACGCAATTTATGGAGGATATTTACTGCACAAAGTTGTATGGGGTCGTGCTCAACCTTTTTCAGTGATTTTCCAGCAACATGTCAGGTATGTACAAAAACATTATGGATCCAATGCAGTAGTGGTCTTCGATGGATACCCAGATTCTATAGAAAATAAAATCACTAAAGGGGTGGAAAGAGCACGGCGTGCCAGAGTTACAACTTCTGCTGAAGTTTTGTTTTTTGAAAGCATGCATCCACAAGTGCCACGGGAAAAGTTTCTGGGAAATGAGAAGAACAAGTCTCGTTTTATTTCCCTACTACCTACACATAACGACAGTACAAGCTGAAGAGGATGCTGACGTTCTTATAGTAACCACAGCAAACTCGTTGTCATCTCAACACGATGCAGTCATAATCGTTGGTCAGGATATTGACCTGCTGGTACTCCTCACAGCTCTCTCACCTCCTAACTTATATTACCAAAAAGTTGGTAACGGTAAATCACCTAACGCGTTGTACTTGAACAAATGTTTTAAACACATTGAAATAGTTGAAAACATTTTATTCCTTCATGCCATTAGTGGTTGCGATACAACTGGAGCTCCGTTCGGTCAAGGCAAACACAAATTTTGTAATATTCTTCTCATGAACCACTCAGTGAATGAACTTGGTCGTGTATTTCAAGATCCAAAAGCAAAGCCAGAAACACAGAAACACTTTGGCTGCCGAACAATTATTTTCACTTTTGTATGGCGGCAAGGAGAAATCAATTCTGGAAAATTTAAGGTACACCATTTTTGTCTAAAGAGTAAAAAAGAACAAATTCAATTTGTCCGGGCTACCACCCACCAAAGATGCAGTCCAGCAATACGCTTCAAGAACATACTTGCAAGTGCAGACTTGGCTTGGTCACGATAAAGATCCAACTGAATGGGGGTGGAAAAGGGATGCTGTTGGGTTACTAACTCCAGTATCAATGTTGAAAGAAGCTGCACCTCAGGCCTTGCTGAACTTTATATCATGTCAATGCAAAAACGGTTGCGTTGGAAAGTGCCTACTCTTCATTCATTGCACGGGCAACTCCTTCGAGAATGCTGTAGAAGCCTCGTTGATGACGACGACAAGGAATATGATGACCCAGTCGCCACAAATTAGGGTGATGAGACAGATGACGAAGCTATTCAGTGCTAGGAGTAAGAAACTATAGTCAAGGGCTCATACTTCTGTCTAAACTGATCTACCATTAATTTTAATTTTTGTTATTCTGACAACTTAACTAAAAAAGAAAAGAGTGTCAATAAATGTTAATTTTACGAAAATACCAATTTTTATCTTATTTATGTACCTTATAATCTTAATTATATTAATAATCTAAAATTTATGTTGTGATTACGTTGATAGGCCGATGATACCTAGCTGCGAGTATAAATGTAGTGGCTTGGCATATTTTAATGGTCTTCCCATTGGGCATGTATGGCGACCGATATGCTGAAATAGGCCATCTACTATATTTATAGCTAGGTCTGACACAGGCATGACAATTGTTGTCAACTTGTTTACAACAAGAAAAATAAAATCAAGGAATGCCAAGTTTAAAACACTTCACCTCTGTTTCAATTTTTGGCCTGGTTTTGGTGGATTAGAGCTTAGATACGTAATAGAGTTAAAAAAGAAATCATATACCTATTATTTTATGAAATTTTATTTTCTACAAAATTAGTATCAATAAATTTTTCACAAAATTGTACTGGAAACGAGTTATTTAGAAAAAAACAAACCTAGTAGCGCAAAAAACTTGTTTTTTCAAAAATACACGCACCTTTACGACTTTCTACCTCGGTGCCTATTAGAGATAGAAGAAAATTGGTACGACAAAAGTTGTAGGTAATTTTATGTTCTACTATAATTGTTAAGCTACTTAGACAAAATTTGCATTGAAAATGAGATATTTGAGAAAAACTAGATTTTGGCGCGATTTCAGCCGGTTTTTCCAAAATGGCGGCGCTAGCACAGGTGCGCCAAGGTCGGAAACTCAGATTTTACATCAGGGGACCAGTTTATAAAACATGTAAAAAAATTGGGACTACCGGAATAATTACGATCGCGAATCGCTAATTGCACTGGACTATAAACCGATTGACGTGTTATGTTCCCACTGATATTGTCCATTGTCCATTGGTAGGCAAGTCAATAGCATTTTGACTTTATCATGAGTAGTTGAACGGAATCGCTAGATAATTTATGTGTGTGCTTCAACAATTACGGTATAACAAAAAGGAAAACATGATGTTTGGATAGAATGACGGATTTATGGAAATGAGTATCTGAAAAGTGAGTTTTTAGTTTGGATCTAAATTCTGTTTGGCTGGTTGTACATCTCAATTCCATGGGAAGTTTATTCCAAGCCTTAGGGCCAGATACTCCGAATGCAAGATCATAAAATTTAGTGTTCGGATTTCGCCTAGGCTCTTTCAACCTTCCAATTTCAGATGATGTCGCTGATTTAAAGTTCTCAGACCAGTATTTTCCGGAATGCATAGCTCAGAAATATAGGGTGGTGCCATTTCGTTGAAAGCTTTAAACACCATCCAGCGTAGCTTGTACTGGATCTTTTCAGGACACTTCAACCTTATTATCAGGTTATCAGATTACCAGGTATTCAAACTGTAAGGCCACAAGCAGTTAATTTCCTTTAAGATTAGTGGAATAATTATACCAGTCAAAGTGACAGCTGTTGTTGTGCCCTTTATTTTTTACGCGTATGATAGTTGTAACATCTCCCTGATTCAAATAAGTGAGGCATGTATCAGAAAGCGGCTACAACTCTCAGCGGCAGGACCACAGCACGGTATGTGAATATGAAAAACTTTTCTTTCATATTAAATTATTATCGTCGTTCGACGAGAAAGCCGGGTAGAGTGATCTCCACAACACCGAATTCTATCTGTTTGAGCGGGTATTTCAAAAAGACGGGTAAGCCCGATAAGTGGCGCCAATGGCTAGTGGTGGCTCGGTCGGCAGCAGAACCAATCAGCTGCTACCGTCACTAGCGCCAACTTCACGTCGGTCCAGCGGACGAGTCCATTTACGAGCGAAGGAACTAAGTAGGTGTGTGAAAACGCACGCCGTAGTACCCGACGTATCCGTACGCACACCGTTCCCTGTCCGACCGATTATTTCGATCCGTGTCAAGTGTTGGAAATTAGTATAAAAGAAAATGCGGTGATAATTTCGGGAAGTGAATTTATTATATACAAAGTGTTTATGATCATGCTGTCTCGAAAGTGTATCAAAAATAATAATAATAATATTGCAAGTGACGTCTCTACGTGAAATAAAATAAAATTAGATCAATCGTTTCTTTCCTTCTGTCAAGAGGGGAACTGTTCAGTGTTGTGACATTTTGGGATATTGGATCCCGTTATAGATGAAAAGTGTATTGCATAAAATGCTGTTGGATGAGTGGTTTCATTGTGGGATCTGCAATCTGGCAGTAGCTACCTTGGCCCGTGGTAGCTCATGAAGAAACGACGGTGAGAACAGTTGTTACTACATTGTCGTTTGACAGCTAGGTGCGTAATGTCTGTGTGTGTGTGTGTGCTGTATGCCTAGTCTGCTGTGTCCCGTGTCCTGTCTGGAGCTGGACACCTCACACCTGCTATTGTTACATTCTTCCAGCATCACAAGGATAAACATAGCTACCAGTTGAATATAGACCAGCCATCTCATCAACCTGCCAACTACTATTATCATTGCATGCCTGACGTCCAAAATATCGTCTTGTCTTGTCATATCTCTGCGCTCCTGGCATCATGATCCATTACCATATCCGACCAGATATAGTTTTTAATTTGCGCTAATGGCGTTTGCCATTTCACTACATAATATTATTTTAGTGTCTTTTACTTACTTTCTCTTGGGATTTCGCCTTTGCGCGAGACGAGGACGGCTGTATCTATATTCTATAGGCACCGTGGCGCGGAAGGTAGCCGCTCAAGTGTCTATTGCCGTCTCCGCTGACGCGGGCAGAATGACAGGGACAGATACAGAAGGTCGTGTGACGTACGCACGTATTTATGCATTAACATTCCAATTGTTGGGCCCAATTCTGTTGTGAACACAGACATAGGAATTAATAGACGAGAAGATATGGGCGAGGGGTAAAATCAACTGTTGAAGAACGAAGGGAGTGAAGCTGACTGTGATTCGTCAATAAATCAATCTGACAGTAAATAGGCATCTCGCATTATAATATCACCATTTACTTCTTAAAAGTAAAATCTGCTTTGAATGAATAGACATTTTTACATGGGAGCGCAAATTACTCGCCACGTTATGAACAAATTTGCGAAGTCCAAATTCGGCAAAGTAAGGCAGCTTCTATTTTTAGAGTCGTAGTTAGTTTCAGAGTATTTAGTTAAGACACTTTTATAAATGTTCATAATTTACTTCCCAGCAACCAACCAGCTTTGTGTTTCGCGTCCAGACGTTTCTCGATGTGATAGTAACAACTGATTCATATTGTACGATGTGAATATGCTTAAAATAAAGTAAAATAATGCTTATATATGGAATGTAATACGACAATTGGGTTTATTCTCTTTTTTCAGATCTATTTTTACCAGTTTTCATAGTACAAGTCAAAATTTTGCCGTGTTATTTCGTAAAATGAACCGATGATGCCTCGACCATAGTTCGCACAAGAATGATGACGTCACGTTTTCAAATTTCATTTGAGGCCATACGCGAGCCCAGCCGGCTCAATGGAACCGGTATGGGGAGTGGGGATAATACGCTTTTAATCACTTAGGGCAGGTCTACTAATATTCATATGTCTATGGTTGTGAATTATCATGATATGTCGCCAATAATAATCATTTTATCCCCTGGTCCATTTACTAATGGAGTTTCGCCTCCTTATCTATTCAAATATACCGACATTGACCTCACGCAGCTTCTAGGCGTTTACCAATTCAATCCGACAGATTTGGCCACAAGACCGATACCTTTGTTGACTGCCAATCCATACATTACACATTAAAATAACATATACAATAAATTACATTGTCTATAACATTAAAATAATACGATGTTTTGTAACTCCGCAAAAATATGATTTTAAAAAATATCAACATTGAAAGTCTATGATTGTAAATTTTCCGTCAAAACAAAATATTGTTATGTCTATGCCATAAATGTTTATTAATTAATGTCATTGAATGATTTTATACAATTTTGTTACTAGTGAAAAATCACTGAATGTGGCTTTACATACCAAGTTGAACACTGAGAATTTTTGTTTCTTCAATATCAAAAAGTGTTGAACTTTTCAAATATAGAATAAAAATAATCGGCTAATAAATTACATTATATGAAGGTACCTACCTACATTATCGCCTGTATGGATTTAAAAATACTATAGTATTTTTTAAATACATACGTTCCTATTTTGAAAATGTCATATTCATATACCTACTCAATGAAATTATCAAATATATTAATTTAGGTTGTCTGTACGTTAGTCCTGCGAACTGGTTCAATGAACTAAGATTTGCTTTCAATTTGAGTGTAATTGTTTTAACGGTATTCATTTGAAGTAACATTATATTAATAAAATATTATGCAGATCTAAATAATAATAACTTAAAATTTGAATTGATATTATGTTATACATATTATTTTGTTTATTCACGTTAATAATTCTTTTATTGACATTCACTATCGCGGTGCAATTTCTTCACCAGCTGTGTAAAATATTACATTATTGTGTTATGAACTAAGTCAACAAAATACCAGATGATACGTTTAATACAAATTTCAATAATTAAAAAAAAAATCAATGATATTCTACCTACGTACCTCATTTGTTAAAACGCACGCACATTCATTTTTATATTTTGAAGCAATAGAAGTAGGTACCCTACCATCTATAACAATATAATGAAAACGATTATTTGTGTTCTATATTTGAAATGTGTAATATTTTTTCATTCCGTAGAAATTATTTATTTCCCAGTTTTCACCTTGCTTTTTCATGGAGTATTGTGAATTATTGAACTAATAACTTATTATGAGTGTATGTTTTAAGATGTCATTGCTATACAAACCAAAATAAATGATAATATATTGCGCAATAATAATTATTATCAGATAAATTCGTCTCGTTGCTCAAGCAAGCCGAGATAAATCAAAGATGGCAGAAAATCTTTGTTTCACACGGAGTAAAATGAGTATTGCCTATTTATTAAGAATCTTCTCAAATTATTGGTAATTAGGTTAAAACAAGATTGCAGGCCGTTTCCTGTTACTTTTAGTAAATTAGTAATATCAAATTACTATCTCTCCCGACGTATAAATAGTTATTTCTTGTAGTAATTAAGTTGAAAAAGTGTAATTTCCATAATCTGTGCCTATTGAATATTTACCATACCATTATAGTAATAATACAACAAAATAGTAATATATAAATATCACTTTCAATGCACACAGCATATAAATATCACTTTCAATACACTCAATGTTGTTCACCCACTGGGTTTTTTTATTACCGAGATTTGAAAGTCGTAATTTTTTTTCGTCGATAATTGTCACGATTCATTCATTGTAAACTAGATGAATCGTAAAATGGTATTTTTACGGTTGATTCATATTAAAAGAATATATTTTATCTTCCTACCGAACCACGTTTTCTAGATTCGCTAGGTTCACAGGTCACATGCAACTGTCGTAAACATTCAATTATCGATAACATTAATAAAACCAGGTAACAATAACTGCAGTACGTAAGCAAGTTTAAATAATGATGAATCATAATTAACTGCAGTACCTACGCATTCGATATCTACTTCAATTTTCGAAAAGAATGCAAGGCTGTAAGCGTAATGAGTATCTCATAAGGTTTAGCCAGCGTAAACAATGTAGTGCCCGAAAATATATTTTTACGACTTGATTATAAATCATAGACTTTTTTCTACTTTCTATAAATATAATATGCATGTATTTAATATATATATATAAATCTTCCTGATGAAATTCTCTAAACGATAGTGAAAACCCTATCAAAATCTGTTGCTTAGTTTAGTTAGAAGAACCAAACGCACAAACAGACAGACGAGGATAGCTACTTTATATTTATACTATTTAGATAGAAGATGGTGGTCATTCACCAAAGACGATACTGAGAGTATCACCACTCTCTAATTTAATTTATGAATAAAGGCTTTGTTATATGAGGATTATCACAAATTCTACAGCATTTCATTTTTCACGATGGATAAAAAAGTACATTCCTTTGTAAATTAATGTAATATGAAAATGTTCATTTCTCAAGAGTTAAAAAAGTTATTTTTTCATATCTTTCGATTGAAATATCATTTTAATTAGTAGTTAAAAAGTATTTTTCTAATTTCGTCTTTTATATATACATACACAAATTTCTTTAAATCATTTGTAAGAAGATAATTAAATACTTGAAACCTAAAGAAAATCAGATTAGTAAGCCGGTCATTAAATACCTACCTTCTTAATTATAGACCATTATATCTTATTTAACTTTTTAATTTCAAATAAGGAATTATACAATTTGTCCAAAACAACGTTACTAACTCAATGACAATTCTTTTTTTAAACTTTCTTCAGGCAGGTCGGTAACGTAATATTGAAAAAATGCGAATTCATAAGAAAGTTTAAAAAAACACGACGATTTCACATTTAAAAAACAATCTTTACTGTACCATTAAAACAGCCACTATCTTTAACCGGAAACGAAACTTACTAACATATTTACAGACAGACGAAATGCAAAATGATGGAGTTGAAACAGGACTTGGCTTAGTAAATAATAAAACATACTGCACGAGCATATTCCTTGACGGTTTAAAAAGTTCAAATCAAGTAAGTGAGTGCTTAGTACAATGAACCTGGGTATTACAAGAAGGGGAAAGCAGAGAAATAGAAGGGATAGATATACCACACCTGTCTTTCTCCCCCTGTTTGCCTACAACTTCTTCCCAAGCTTTTAAGTTGCATTGTAACGTGTATTACAAACATCCCCTCGTCTTACATCAGAAGTTCACAAACTGTGTTGACCCGTTAGTAGCCTAGGGTACAAATGCGACGGGTTACTACCGGGCGTCTCGGCTTCAATCCTCCATCATTGTTCCCCACAAAATTTCCAGCTTATAATGATAGTAGCAGGTGATTCGTAAACGTGTAATGTTTTCTAACTTTTAAAAATAAAATAAACAAGAACAAATATATTTTGTTATGATAACTATCAAACATTCTAATTTCGGTTGTGGGTCTGACTGTGATTTAACTTCTTCTTTTTTTCTTTTTTTAAGTGTAATTTTGAAAATTGTAACTGACTTGACAATAATTCAGATAAATGATAAATTTACCTAAAATAAATTAATATTTTTTACCGGAAAATGATTTTAATTCTATATTATTTGAGATATATATTTCTTTTGTTTAAATTTCTTCGAAATTTCAACGTTAATTTTCTAGTCCTGTCCTATTCGAATTATGTCATTACGGGCCATTGAAATAATAACTTAGAAATTTGACGAATTGTTCAAATTCTATTAAACAACTCATCCTTTATCTTGAAAAGCAACGTGATTTTTCAAGGGTCTGCGTTTTTCCATTTTCAAAAAAGCGATATTTACTAATTTTAACCGGATTACCAATAATTTGAAGAGATTCTTGATACGCAACATTTTCTGTAAAACCCAATGAACCACGATAATTCGTTGTTATTTAAAGTGGGTCGTACTTTTTGGTTTGAGAACCACTGCCCTAGATTAATTTACGGATAGATTGAAATAGGTGAGAGAGGTTTTTCTGAGAAATAGGGTTACAAAGATTGCCTGCAAACCCACAAAAGCCTGCTTATTAAAATACTAAGTTTGCTTGTGTGTCTGTCCAGCGTAACTCTGATTCGATAAACTCAAATTTGCTATGCGTTTTATTGTCATTTTAGAAATTGGAACTGATAGTAATAAATGGATCAAGTATATATACCTATAATATAATAATTTGGTAATAACCTAAAGAAACATCGATATGAAGTAATGCGTACGATCGATTGTTAATATAAGAGTATGGAATGTATCGGGAGCATCTCCTATCCTCTTCCTATTTTCCTCTTCCTCTCCCCTTCCTCAAACACCAAATTAATTTTAAGATACTAAAACTTAATTTCTAATGCACTTTAACATAAGAAACTTCTGTGGCTTGACTTCAGTTAACTTGTATATTTATATCTATCATTGTATAGTATATAAAAGCTGTTTGTTTCTTACAAAATAAATAAATAATATTTTCACAGCATTACCGAAATTCTTTCTTGAACAGATTGATCAATTTCATTTGCTCGCTACGTTTGGTGACTTAGCAGGGGTGCCTGGGTTCATGGGGTGATATTTGTCTAGGTATTTTACCAGAATTTCCTCGCCCCACACAGCATACCCAAAGATTCCCTTCTTTATGAAGCAAAGGTCGAAAATGTAATTGACGACAATTTAGTTAGCTCTCCTATGTACTTCTACGTCACACTTTCCTCCCTCCTAATTTCACCTTATGAATTTACAGTTCATTGCCTTAGTCTGTTATTATTTTTACGCACTTGTCAGTAGTTAGTTGAAATTTAAATTGCCTATTTCGTTATCCACTGTCTGTTTATGCGACTAGTTGCATTTTATTGTGATGTACACAATGTATGCACTACGATTGTGATTAGTGCAATTTCCGGAAGAACTCTGTGTTGCAGTTATGTCAATATTATTATTCTTGCTGCACTACTTTCCCATGCAATGTGCAATACGTGCATGAAGCCATTAATACTTAAATATTTACCTACTTTAAATGTCGCCCTTCATACCGTGATGGACATATAAAGGGTTTACTAGGGGATCAGAAAAATAGAAATCGAAACGTTTTTTAATGGCTTTAGACGTGTGTGGTGATCAAATTTGAATAGTCGAGTACTTCCCAAATTTCTTCTTCACCGTCACCTTTCACTTCTCACTCCCTTCCCAACATACCACCATTGGAGATGCCATAGCCCCACCGGCTTTTACTAAAGTCGAATAACGTAAGATGTATGCAAGCAGTGCATCTGCCTGTTTATTTTAGTACTGTTACTTTTTCAAAATTTCTCACGATAGCGATATATTTGAAGCTGGAGTTGATTCTAAAAGAATACAATCTAAAATAGTTATACGTGAAATTTCGTTCACAAATTTGCTTTGATAAGTAGTGTCATTTTCAAAATTGGAATCAGTTGTGCGAATAATTCAGACAAGCGATGAAGTACCTACCTCTAATATTATATTTTATTACTAGCTGACGAGTACCCGGGGGTTACCCCTTTGCTGGGGGTTATCCTTGCGAGATAGACATGTACCTCCGCAGATTTTTCTGTAGGCCTTTTCAAAATATACAATTCTGTAGAACATTATTTTGATGCATCTCATAAGGTTTAGCCAGCGTTAGAAATGAAAGCACCCGAAAATATTTTTTTAAGACTTAATTAGAAATTATCGAATTTTCTCTACTTTATATAAATATAATATGCATGTATTATAAATATAAACCTTCCGGAATAAATTCTCTAAATGACAGTAAAAATCCTATCAATCCGTTGCGTAGTTTAGAAGAACTAAGCCCACAAACAAACAGACGCGGATAGTGACTTTATTTTATACTATTTAGAGATTTCAAAAATTGGAACTGTATTGTCAAGAATCAAGAACTATCCCGTGACTTTTCACGTGTCTGCGCTACATATAATAATCATACTACATGTTATTGTTACATGTTTTACTAATATTATTTCATATTCAGTTTAACGTTATTTCATGATTTAAAAACTTTGTGTATAATTTTCGATAGCTCACCAAAATCAAATAAAACAACAATATATAACAATTTAATTTGACACTTCACTCTATTGAAATCGTTGATATTCATCTAAGATTGAAATCATGATATTATTCCCCTTTTAAATTTGCATATCAAGGAAATGTATGAAAGGTTTTTTTATCTGTAGATAGTGTAATCGTTTTTAATTAATAAAGACTATCAAATACCTGTTATTAGTGCAGTACCGAGAAAAATAACAGGTGGTTCGAATAGCCACTGAGTATTTAATTTATTCAACACTTTTATCTAATCTAGTTACCTATGATGTTGTATTAAAATTGTGAATGTGCGGAAATACTCTGTAACAAACAACTTTAAAAATAACAACTTTGTACGTACTAACTACGAACGGAAATAATTTATATGTTCAGGTTTGCGATGAGATTACTAGAAAATCCTTGAAAAACTCACTAGTTAACCCTTCACGTCTCTGGAATATTGACCGTTACATTTCTTAAAGATGCTGTCAGAAAGTCAGATATTGTGTGTATTTCGGCTTCTCTAAACTGAAAACTAATAACTAATAACTGTTTTTAAAAAGTGATGAAACACTCCTTCAAATATTATCATTAGAAATACATTTAATTTTTTAATCAAACGTAAAAATAACAAAAAAAAGCTCCTTACGTTTTTTTTTGTCTATACACTGAATTAAAATTACTGATAACGAAAATAAACACACTTTATAATACAAAATGTATTGTAAACATTACTGCCGACTAATTTTTTGTCGTTTCATATAAAAATAATTCATAAGACATTCACAAAGTTTCATAAATTTGTTCTCAAAATGCGGTCGGAACATTTGGTTTCATAGAGGTGTACATTTTAATTATTCTGTGGTTAACTTCCATATTTGAAAGTAAAGCTTGTTATTTTATCTTTCTATCGCCGTTTCTATTTCCGAAAAGTGAACAAATTAACCCGAGGAGTTAAGCTTGCAAAATGCGTACAGCGCCTTTGAGGAGATTTTTCACGTAAACGGCGCTATACAAATTATCCAGGGATTTAAAAAAGTCTATTTTAATATCACACAAAGTTATGTACGCAGTTATGAAGCACTGAAAAGTTAATACACACTAGAAATGTATATATTATAAATGTGAAGCTTTTTGTATGAACGTTGTCACCTAATAATTGCATTTGAACAAAATTTTATTGTTTTTTTATTCTTCTGCTCAGTTAGACAAATTATTGCATTTGGACAAATTATCATTTTCAGTTTATTTTTTACAGGGTTACAAAATATGCACACTTTTACAAATTCGAGATTCTGCGTAGTAAATTAAGACACATAAGGTACTATATACGCATAAATATTACTATCAATTAAGTCTTAATTGTCATGTGTGCGAATTCATCTGCGTGACGATGAGTTAGTTATATTACTTATTTTTGTACCTTGGTAGTAAAAAAAAGTCACATTTTTAATCGTTTTGCAAATATGAAATTGCAGTAAAATAAGACAAAAATTTCCAGTTATTACGAATAACCTGACAAAATTTTTGAATTATTGAGAATTGAATGGGAATTTTCGTCTTATTTTACTGCAATTTCATATTTACAAAAAGATTTAAAATGTTACTTTTTTTTACTATATATATGTTTATATAAAGAGGAGTGTCTGTATACTCTGTGTCTGGTGTGCGGGCTGCGAAGATTTAAAGTTAATACAAAACTACAGTTTTATTCAGATAATGATGGAGTTTTGCACACTTGATATTTAAAACAAAAGGAAGGTCACTGACTTCTTTAGATTTAGAAATACTCTGTTTAATGTTCGGGCAACTCCGGAGACTTCAACCAGTCATCGATGAGCGGAAATATTATTGCGGACGGACGGGTAACAGAGAATAAACTAAACCCGTGAAAATATTTTTGAATAAGTACCTACCAAGAAATTTTCAAATCTGTCTGTCTATTCGTAGCATTAATAATTATTTGTGCCATTGTTATTGTTGTAAATAATTTTAGTATCTCCGTGGTTCTAAGTCCTAGTGATTGGAATAATACGTTATCAATGATCTCAATAAAACAATGTTTAAAGATTTTCACGGTATTATCGAGAAAGATCGTTTCGCAGAGAACATTTGACATCCTCTCCCTTTTACAAATATACCAACGAAAGATGACGCAGAAATAGGATGCGATGTAATTATTCTCGATTAAGTTTTTGGTTATTATGCCGTGTTGCTCTAACTCCTTCTCTAGCCAACGATAAGGACAGCGTTACAGTGTTCATCGTCAGGGAGATTGGGTATCAGATCATCAGCCCTAATTATGGATACTGTAACGCCTGCCATCTATTTCCATGTCATCTTTCATTCGTATTAATTTGTAAAAGTGAGAGGATGTTAGATGTTGATTGCTAAACGATATTTCTCTGTTAGCTTTCGGTTTGAATGATGTATTCCTTTTCTTCTGCTGTTTTGCCTTTGACGAAAATGTTCCACATGTTTTGTCTGCATTCGAAAGGCATATATATTTTTTTGTTATTTTAAAATAACTAATGCACAATTATGTTTTCTAAACAGTAGTGGTCGACCTTTCAGAATTTAAGCGTTGCTTGAAATGGTATAAGCAATGTTTGGTGACAAGATCCAAATAGCCTGGTACTTCCTCCTCTCCATATTCTTCCCCTTCCCACTTCCTTCTCACTACTCCCTCATACCTCAAAACATACCCCAGTTTGGAATTAATAGGGAGCAGTTGGGACTTTTTTGCAGTATTCACACTTGTAAAAAAACAAGTTGCAGTGTCATGCATGCATTAGTCCCACTGGCTCCGAACAGTTGGTAATTTTGTGATGAATTCACACAAAACACATATTATTTTAATACCATTATTTAAATAAAAAAATTGAAACATAATTTGGTAATTATTTTGGAGGCTTATCCCTTTCAGACCCTGTACTCACTTTTGTGAGGGTAAGTTACTGATTTAATTTCTGACGGTGCAATGCTTCTATGGGTGTGTGACCAGTCTCGATCGTTTGTGAGCATGGCTGGGTACTTGAAAAATATTTTTTAATTGGGTAAAATTTCTATGCGGTGGCTACACCAGGATTATTTTGTTGCACTTTTATGAAAGTTCGATAAAGTCTTGTCGGTCTCCCTGTTTTTGCTCATAACTTTGCTTTTATTCAACTTCTTTCAATTGTTCTTGAAGTTATCGTTGGTCAAGAGTGTAGTAAACAATAGTGTAGCTCTATTACAAGTTAAAAGTGTATTTTGTATTGATTAGATACATTTGAATTTTACAACTCACGTTTGTGAGCTCTGGTTCTCTACCCTGCCAATGTAAGTAATGTATGGGATAAGATATTTGTATTCCTTAGATAAAATGCCTTTGTTTTTACTGTGTTTTTATGATTTGTATTTTATTTACAGACCATTGAGAATCTTATAAATGATCCAGATGCCATTACTGACTTGCTTATGAACGGAAATGAATCAGATATTGAGTTATTTAGCGATGATGATAACGAAGATGAATGGACCCCACAAAATAGAACCGTAAGCAGTTCATCTGATTCTGAGCCAGACGAAGAACCGGATAATCAACCACCAGCACAAAGAAACTACCAGTGGAGGAAAAGATCTTTTGTGAGAAAGACAACAACACCAACATTGAAAGTACCATCTCAAGTAATATCACCAGTCGCATTCTTTGAGAGGTATTCTACGCAGGAGCTTTTTCAGCTGGGAGCGAAACATATTGCACAATATTATTTAAATAAAACTGGAAACATACTGAAAACTTCTGCTTCTGAAATAAAAAGTTTTTTGGTATAAATGCCCTGATTGGCTGTATTAAATTTCCGAGGATCAAGCTATATTGGCATTCTCGATTTCGATTTGATCCGATTGCATCAGCAATGAGTCGTGACAGATTTTTTATGTTCCGCGTCAATTTACACTTCGTTGACACATTTGCTGAAAATGCAGGCCATGCTAATAATATTTTTTGGAAAATTGATCCAGTGATAAAAGCAGTGAGAGACAGATGTCTTTCTATTGAGAGAGACTTTGGGTTTTACTCAATTGACGAACAAATGATACCATTTCTAGGAAGATGTGCCGTTCGCCAATTTGTAAGAAACAAACCTCGTCCAACCGGACTGAAAAATTTCGTAATGACTAGTTCCAATGGAACAGTGTTGGATTTCGAGATATACCAAGGTGCGAATACACCATTACCCGATCGAACATTAGGTCTAGGTCCTGCAGTAATTTTGCGACTTGTTTCAACTCTGCCAGAAGAAAGCTCTGTCTTCTTCGATCGTTATTTCACAACAATGCTTTTATTTGATAAACTCAAGGAGAAAAAAAATTATGGCACAGGCACCATTATGCCTAACAGATTTAAAGGCTTCAAGTTTACCCCAGATAAACAAATGAAGAGAGGGGATTTTGAAGAAATATGCCGATCAGATGATGCTGTTTCTATTGTGAATTGGAAAGACAACAAATCTATTCTAATGGCATTTTCCTTTGTAGGTAGTACGCCCAGTACTCAAGTTGAAAGATGTGATAAAATTGAAAAAAAACACATACAAGTTTAGTGCCCAGCTGTTGTAAAACTATACAATGAAAAAATGGGTGGAGTCGATAGTTGTGATCAAAGTCTGGAATGTTACAGGACTTGGGTCAAGACAAAGAAATGGACGTTAAAAGTAATTATTCATATGTTTGACTTAGCCATCGTAAATAGCTGGAATGAGTACAGAAGAGTTTGCAACGAAAATAATTACAGATAAAAAGATATACTGGACCTGCTGGATTTTAGGCTGACGATTGGAGAGTATTTGCTTGGAGGACTGCCACCCAAACGAAAGTTTGATGCAGATGCTGAAACGAGAACCCAAACAATACAGTCACCTTCAAAAATATACCAACCAGCTGCAATTCCATTTGAAGACAAGAGGTACGATGGGTATGAGCACTGGCCCATTGTCGAATCTCTCAAAGCTCCAAGGTGTTGCAGACTTGAAGGATGTTCAAAGCGATCTCGCACCAAATGTATAAAATGTGATGTCTACTTATGCCTATCAAAAGATGTCAACTGTTTCTTTAAGTTTCATCGCAAATAATCATTGATTTTTGATAACTTACTTCGAATATTTTGTTAAACCAATATCTCTTTTTGGAAATTGTTGAGACCCAGTACTCACAATTGTGAGTATGGCTTTTCCAAGAAAAATTGATTAATAAAAAATAATAAAAAAATCTTTTTTTCTTTTTTTGTTACCCATAATCACATTACTACAACGAAAAACTAAAAATTGTTTGTCAACTAGGCTCGGGTCTGAAAGGGATATTAAATATTAAAATAAATTACATTCATACATATTTTTGTACAAATTACACATATATACATATGTACATATTATTTTAATACGAAATCATTTTGAAAACTTTACATTAGGTTCAGCGATTTTTTTACTTTCTTGAACTGAATCCATAGTTTTATTTTTATCATTTATTATATACATATAAACATTAATGTTTCTTTGTTTGTTCCTTGCAAACTAAAAAACTACTGGACCAATTTAGCTGAATATTTCTAAAATTTCTTCTTATCAGTGTTCTTCTTATAGAGAGTATTTTGAATGGTAGGAGTCGGGGACGCCCGAGGAAGACTTAACACTTAACACATCATCTCTGCACTGGAATGATATACGGAGTCGAATAGAAGTCTATATAATGTAGTGTTTTTAATAATGAATGGTGAAAGTCGGGGACGCCCGAAGACATGGCACGATCAAGTGAAACAAAACCTTATAAAAATTAAATTCTTTACAATGAATTATTTCAACTTTAAAAATAAATAGACCCAGTTTCAGGTACACTAGTTTGCGTGCCTTGGCCAATTTCAGCATATACATAGATACGCTGAGATTGGCTAAGGCATGATGCGTATAGCGTATTTAATGTGTCGCCTACCTTATGCCCTATAAAGCTATGTTGTAGACATGCATACGAAATAAAATAAGATTCCTTTATTTTTAAAGGTCTCTAGTCCTTAGCATTTAGGGTCGTATTTCAAAATGAAACACATTATTCTAATATACAAAAGGGAAGTAAAATGTTGTTGATATCAGGTAGTCAGTAATCATGCTTTTTTATAATAAACGAAAAAAATAACCCTCTCGAACGCCTCGAAGAACAAATAATACAATCTGGCCGGTAGTAAAACGATGCCGCACGTAAAAAAGTATGAAACCTCTGATGCTTTTGTGTAGTTTTATTGAATTGGTGATATTCTTGTTTTGCGAGGTGCCATCATTTACTTGGATTGTACGAGCTCAATGTAGATTAGCAAATTCACCTGGTTGCCATTTAGGACGCCAAAAAAACAACTTTTATTTCATTGGGATTTCAAATGGAGTCAGCTACCATTCTCTTCAAGATAAATGTGTATAAGTATTGGCGTATTGATACAAAGAACTCCAGGTTAATGTCATGAAGATAGTAGAAGATGAAGAGTCTAGGTTGCGGGTTTTAATCTTCTTCAAACAAAATATTAAAAATTCTTGAATGAAGAATTTTATATGCCTTATCAAATGAACTCTAAGCAGAATTTTTGCCTAAACAGACTATGCAATAATTACAATAGCGTATTATCCAAGGTGGATATTTTCAATTGCGAACTTACCAAATACAAGATGGTCCATAAAATAATATTTCTCTGATGGTTTGTGAATCATTTTATGTCTCTATTGTTTATATTTCTATTATGATTTGATTTATATCTACAACCTCTATCCATGGCTATAAATGTAATGATAAATGTTTTGTTTTGTAAATTTTCGTTTTATATAATCTTTTGTTTTGTATAAATTTTTTAATTCATATTACTTTCTTACAAATTTAATTTACTTATTCATTATTAAGCTGTCTCAGTAGAGGTAAAGTCACAGGGAGGAAATCCATAATTGGTTTTATTTTGGCTGTTATCTACAAACTGAAATAAATGTAAACTGCCGATTTCTTGAAAATTTATAAAAAAATAAATAAATTAAAAAATGCCAATTTTCTAATACTATTTTTGTTTTATTGATAATGCTTCTAACATCCTCAAATCAAGACTTATTACATAATTTCCACAGCACAATTAGTTCTCTAATCTCCAAACAATCCAACGAAAGTAAACCATTTACTAAGCCCATCTTTTTATATTTTATTATTTTTTACAAAAATTTCGAAAAGAACGTGAACTTAATGGGGTACCCCATTTTAAGGTCACATTGTCAATGGTTTTGTGTATGAAATATAATTTAGGTTAAGTGTTCATTTGGGAGGCGGGTATGGGTTCCGCCGCCCGGGAAACATTTGTTGGATAGCCAAAACTTCTGCCATAAGTGGCTCGCTTCGTTTGATGACTTAGCAGGCGTGCCCAGGTTAATAGGGTGAGGTTTATAGAACTTCCGTCTGCCCACTTAATGCGTGGCGGGCCGGATCGGTTGTACTGTTGAGGGAGTCCATTTGACCCCTTCAGCAGGATACTCTCGACCCATCAAGTGGGAGGGTTGGATCCATACTCCTGGACACACTGACCTGCAAATTCCTACCCAACCCTCATACCTTTTTCTTCCCTGAACTACTTCTTCTACCTTTCCTGGAAAAGACCCTCCATACAGCATTCTCAAAGATGACATAGGGAAATAATTTCCCTCAGGGTCTCCTGTGTGGAGCTTGCGTAAAAAAATAAGTAATTTTTTTAAAATAAGTATGTAAAAATATTACAAGATGAAAATTGTAAAGATGTATTTAGAAGAAAAACACACTACAAGCGTAAAGCTTTTTTAGGCAGCAATATTGTATCTATATTCTTTCTTCCCGTGTTCATAATCTTGTTTGCCTACTACGTTTCCCTCCAAAACTGTGTGTTTCCCGCCAAAACCCGCCTTCAAACAGTTTATCTGCTATATTTTAAAAATGTAACACTTTCAAATACGAACAGAACGAATTACAAGAAAACCCACCCCAATTTTTTAAAACTATATATTACTATTTGGAAAGGAGGAAACTCAAGAATTTGCTCATAATCGCCCTGATAAATTGAAACTTCCACTTTCCAACGTTTATTTTCCCGTCTACTTCTTAAAACAGCCAAACAACATTTCCCCAATTTGGGATGCCGTAGTCCCACTGGCTCCTTTCTGGCTCTTTAAAAAAGAATGTTTGACATCCCCGGTTTACAAATTACCTAGCATTTTAATTCCTCCTACTAACATGTGCATTTTAATTCCTCCTACCAACATTGGCATTTTAATTCCTCCTACTAACATGTGCATTTTAATTCCTCCTACTAACATTGGCATTTTAATTCCTCCTACTAACTTTTTTTTTTTTTTTTTTTTAAAGAAAGACAAACATTCCCGTGTTACGAATAACCTGACAATATTTGAAAATCTCCTACTACCACCACAGAAAGCGGAAAATGTTGCTTGTGTTGTGATGGAGGACTTAGCCAGCCGAGGAATTGAACACGCCACGCCTGGGTGGGACCAAAGCGCGATGTCAACTCGGCCACCGACCGGTCATTGCCATTTTAATTCCTCCTACTAACATGTGCATTTTAATTCCTCCTACTAACATTGGCATTTTAATTCCTCCTACTAACATTGCCATTTTAATTCCTCCTACTAACATGTGCATTTTAATTCCTCCTACTAACATTGGCATTTTAATTCCTCCTACTAACATTGCCATTTTAATTCCTCCTACTAACATGTGCATTTTAATTCCTCCTACTAACATTGGCATTTTAATTCCTCCTATTAACATGGGCATTTTAATTCCTCCTACTAAAATTGGCATTTAAATTCCTCTTACTAACATTGGCATTTTAATTCCTTCTACTAACATAATGTTACACACAGAAAATGTTGATTATGTAATGTTGGAGAGAGGACTTAACTAGCATAGGATTGGCCCGAGTGCGAACCCGACGCTTTGGACCGAGTTACTAACATCAATCGACACACTCCTTCCTCTTCTTCTCTCTAAATAAAGTAACTCCTGTAACATGCTAGAATATTAATTTTATAAATTAAAAATGTTCATCAAACATACTAATTTATTATTTTAATGAAGAAGAAGATAATTCTAACAAATCTAAACAAAACATGAAACAGAACAAGACACAGAAAAAAAAATCACAAAGTCATAACGAATTGGTTTGTAATGTAGTTAGTGTCTCGGATAAATATATCCAAATTTTAATATTCAATTTTGATTATTTTTTACAATAATTTATATGAGGTGATTTTTCACTAAAACGGCGCTATATAAATTAGCCAAATATTATTATGAATATCTCTAATAAATTATTTATTTGATAAACAATGATTATAATCGTCCGACTCTTAACTAGCAATTCGAAGGTCGCGGGTTCGAATCCCGGCGTGCGCAAGTAAATTTTATGTGATCAATTTGCGTTGTTTCACAATTTATTCAAACAAAATAATATATAGTATATTTACGACACCTTGCAGAATGGAAGATACTCTTATTATCGCCCTGGTTTTAGAATTTAAATGTTGCTTGAAATGGCTTTAGTCGTGTTTAGTGATCAGATCTGAAAAGCCAGGTACTTCACCACCTTCTTCTTTCCCATCCCCACTACCTTCAGCATCACAACACACCCCAATTAGGGATGCCATAGTGTCACTGGCTCCAGACGTTTGGGAGCAGTTGGGACTCTTGTACGGTATTTACATTGAAAAAATTTTTTTTTTTTTTTAAAGAAAGACAAACATTCCCGGGTTACGAATAACCCAACAATGTTTGAAAATCTCCTACTACCACCACAGAAAGCCGAAAATGTTGCTTGTGTTGTGATGGAGGACTTAGCCAGCCGAGGAATCGAACACGCGACGCTCGGGTGAGACCCAAGCGCTATGCCCACTCAACCACTGACCGGTCAAAATATAAATATGACTGGCTTAAAACGGAAAACTTTATCCATTAAATTTAAAATTCCAAAGATACCTCGTTGGAATTTAGTGACTCAATCAATGACCGCTCGGAATAAACACAAATAATAATATCGTAATAAAAGCATGTGAACGTGTATAAAATAATTTCTCCGGTGCAAATACACTAATGGTAAAATTCTTCGCTCTTGCTTTTCGCTTTGGCTCGGCTCCTTGGTTGCTAGCGCTAACTTTCACTATGAAATAAAGCAGGTGGGCGCAAGAGTCGGCCCGCGGCCTTTCATTTTCTTATGTTTAAATTTTCGAAAACGAAAATACCCTTTTTTTACGGACACGTCCATTAATAGCACTAGTAATTCTATGAACGGTTATTTTCTGTTATTTAATAAATCAAAACCAAATTTTCTTTTTTGAAGTAATTAAGGCGATGCCATTCGTAGTAATGCAAAATCGTGTGTTTTTGGTTTGAAAATTTAGTAGCCTAGAAATGTTTCAGATGCTTTAATTAAATACTGCGAGTAGAATACATCTTGGCCTTTGAAATAATCGAGTATTTTTTAGATAAGTCTTTTTATAAGCCCAGAAAAAAATAATGTATAAGGCCTATGAAAACTGCTTTAAAGTTCAAAATCTCCTTCTTGCGAACCCATTTTCGGTTATGATTTTATTGTATAATGTGGCAAATTAAGTTATTTATAAAATAATCTAAAAAAAAATAATATTTATGCCTGAACATCCACAAAATAAAACAAAAGGCACATTTTGGCCATGTTTTTTTCTTGCATAAATCAAAACAGGCGGATGGTGTTAAGCGGGAATTTAAACCTTGTCGCCATGTACGTAAGGGTTGTTATTGATAGCGGCTCAATTTAAAATATTACACGACGTAGTGCATCGCCTTAAGTAGTGATATCATTTTTAAGTAAGTACGTACATTGTTTGTTACGTTTCGGGTACGATTAAATATAGTGGACGTTTTAACCTGTCATATTCCGCAATAGACGATATAAGTAGCCAAAATACTTATGGTTTACTATTTTTATAAAAATACATTATATGGTAAGACGATACAATTTACCAAAAATAATTTTGCAAGAAACAAGTAAGTTATTACGAAAATAGAATCAGCGCACGCACGGAGAAAATTTACGACGGCTTAATGGTTCAGTAAATATTATTTTTTTCTTTTGTGGTCAATCGTCGAATTGTCATGTTTATTAATTAACTAGCTGGCATGTACCTGGCGTTGCTTGGCTTTTCTCTACTATCAATAAATACAGGGTTTTCCAATAAGAGGTGTTATTTTGATATTCAATCGAAAAAGATCAATTGTTTCGTTGCTTGTGTGGCACGTAGCGTCCTCTTGTTGAAATTAAACGTTGTCCAGATCAATACCATCCAATTCCGGCCATGAAAAATCATTAATCATCTCTCGATAGCGCAATCCATTCACCGTAACTGTTGCTCCAGCCTCATTTTCGAAAAAGTAAGGTCCAATGACTCCGCCGGACCATAAACAGCACCAAACAGTAACACGTTGAGGATACAGAGGCTTTTCAACAATAACTCTTGGGTTTTCCGAGCCCCAGATGCGACAATTTTGCTTGTTGACGAAGACACCGATGTGGAAATGGGCCTCATAGATCAAGATGATTTACATTTGATTCACTCAAGTGAATTTTAATAATTTCAATGCGTTGTTGAAGCGTGTATCGTTCCATTTTTATTAATGGCGTAGCGTCTACTTGTCAAATGTCAAAAAATGACAGCTTCTAAAGTAACATCTACCGAAATAGCGGGCTATTCAAAATAACACCTCTCATTGGAAAACTCTGTAGAATATCCATGTATTATATATATAAAAACCTTCCGGAAGAAATTCTCTAAATGATAGTGAAACCCCTATCAAAATGCGTTGCATAGTTTAGAAGAACTAAGCGCACAAACAGACAGACGCGGATAGCGACTTTATTTTATACTATTTAGAGATAATAGGTATTTAAGTAACTCCTTACAAAACTTATGATTTAGTAACATACTAGGTCTACTCTTCACAGAACTACTATTGAGTAAGTATTGAAAAAAGTTTCATGATAATTCAACACAATGACATTTCAATATACCTTTAAAAAATGAGAAAGTCATCAAAATTGATGAAAAAACTAACCTATTTAACCTCCTTTTCATGACTTTATAAAGGTGAGATCGATGAGTTATCCGGTCACCATAATATTTTCCCTTATTATTCTAGTGAATAACTGCCCCCGGTTGGGACAACTTGGGCTCCACTGACAGTGGTATTCTGCCTAGTGTTGTTATTTTTTCGCGTGCCAAATATTTTCAGTTCACTTTAGTACGACTTCGCAAATTTCCTTTAAATTGACACAAAATTTTTCCGTCTGGCCTACTTTCGAAAATAATGTTAGATATTTGACCAACTTACGGATAATATTATCATTTTCTTCTTAACAATAGAATATTATGAATTTAGGCGTACTCTGGATAAATATATCTTTTTAAATGTCTTCCCAATTATTGTGTAGGTATATATATCTTTTTGTTCTATATGTGTGTTCATGGTAGTACTATCGAAATTATAATATTATATTCTCTAAATATGAGAATTTCTTCCGATTTATATCAATTTTCTCTTTAAGTTTTTAAGTTCCAAATAAAATTTATGTTATTTTTTAAGATAATATCTCTACATTTGTTTTGCCGAAACGTTAATTATATGATATTGTCTTAATAGAAAAAAATCGCAAAGTAAGCTCCAAAAATTATTTAAAACACGTTTTTTTATGTATTATTTAATGTGCTATAGGCATGAAAAAAATCACAGTGTACCGTTAAATGCAACTAAAGCATTTTTCGAGAGATTTTTGCTCTGTTTTAAACGAGTCGGGTTCTATTAAATATTTTCGCTTAAAGTAAGTCAAGTACGTCCCTTAACATACTATATTTTACACTTCGACGGCAATCAAGTTCCCTACTCATTGACATATGATTATCACAATTGCATAGCGCTATTTAGTAAACAATATGTCAAGCCATACCTGAAGCTCGTTCTAAAAATAATCCACACATCAATGTATATTACACATAGTAAAGACACAAGAGCAAAGCACGATGGTGACTTTTGGCACTGAAATATACAACCTTCGCTGAAAGACACCATAATAATGTTATACAGCATCTCACGCACAATACAAACCGCAACTACGGGCCACAGCAATAACTAGTAAATATGTATCCTTCGACAAAAACATCACTGAAAAGAGGCAAAGATCACAAGGAAATTGAAAATAGTATAGTTTTGCTCGAGTCGTGCATTATTCACGAAATTATGAAGAAATAACCGTTTAAAACAAACACGTTCTCACAATGAAACTTTTAAAATCTCTCTTTTATCAGACTTTAGATTCATCCTTTATCAATTATTATCATCGGTCGATGTATCATCTAAGTCCATACTGATAAAATTAGGCAATTTATGTAAATTTTGGCCAGACGGTAGTGGATATGCAATTATTTACGTAAATGTCAAATTTGACAGATGTGTCAATGAAACTACTCGTTCGCGGCTAGCAAGGATTAAGAGGAAGCTACAAGCCAAAATTGTGTATATACTTGGTATAATGTAGGTAATAGGCATTAAAATCGCTTGACAAACGGAGTCCAGAAACGTTCGATGAAATCGATTTCAAGCACAAAACTGGTTTTTATTTATTTTGTAAATGAATTTTATAAGAAAGCAAAAAATTAATCAAGTGAAACTGTCATAGATAATCTTAGCTATAATATTGTATTTTTAAAAAAATGTTTCCTTCACGCGTTCATACATTTCTATTGAAAAAAAATTTTTTTTTAGTTATTTACATTTATATTTTTTATTGAGTTTTTTTATTTTTTTTATTTGTATTCTACTCAAGCGAAACGATCGAAAACCTTCAATTTATCTAAATCATATTTTTTGGTATTCATAATGTATACCAATTCGTTATAAAGATCAATCAAAATAGTGATTTAGCACTAGGCTTCGCCCGGACGAATTAGCACTCTTAAATTATAGCAAGGATTCACGTACAAAAAGTAACTGAAATACCAACCCTACAAACATCCAAAAATATGTCTCGTAACAAAACTGTACGCCTAACCTATCGCGCTACGAAGGTCGTCTATCTGTATTTCGTGACTTTATTGGTGTATCGCGTCATTATTTATATTTTCATTATAACAGCTTTTTAATATACAATCGTATTGTAAATTTCGGCATGATTAGTGAAGTATTTAGCAGAAGTAAAACTGTTTTTTGCTTCTCATAAGGTCATCTAGATTGTACTGACCTTCTTTGCCATACATACGCAATACTCGTTACACAATACCAACATACAATCTTATTATACAGTTTATACTTGTAAGATGTAATTACGTGCAGATCGACACACGTAACTATACCTCGAAACATTCACCCGAACATAAACACAATCAAATTCTCAAAAGAAGAAATTTGCACTAAAACCAACCACTAAACTCAATTTTTTTTCTAAATTCAAACCGATATATTTATTTATCTAGTAGTCATGGAATCACAATAAAATACTTACAAGACGAACTTATCGAACCGATTTAATATTTTTCTCCGTGCACCAGGTGGTCTCAAATGAAAACTTTTCGCTAAGAAAAAGTTTATAATTTTTATATCTCTTCACTATCGATATCGTTGCGACAAACTCGATATCGATATGACAAAATAATTCGCTGATTCGTTAGTTTTTTCTTTCAGAGAAAGACGAACATTTCTGAGAGACGAATAACCTGACAATATACAAACCGTTGGTTCCGCTTTTGGCCGCCTGCACTTTAGTATATAGAAGGATACATGTGCATGTCTTCAATTGTTGTAATAATGTTTGGCTGATTCTAATGACGCAAATGTTATATCAAATCTATTGTAACGCTGAACATCTGTCGCAAAAGCAAATAACGCCTCATCATATAAATTAATTAATGCAATATAAACCGTATTATACTGGTACATGCAGTTTCTATTGAGAGTGCTTCTTAAATATTTTAATTTCATTTGTTTGTTGTTCGTCTGTCGACTTGTCTGCTATCAACTTCATAGATAAGGTTAAAAAAATGTGTCTACTCAACTTTTTTTTAACCAAAAGGTGCTGGTTCGCAAATCGTGTTTAAAAATCACTTTACCTATTTGAACCCGTCGCAGAATGTTGCTTATTTATTGATAATGTTTATTTTTGAAGGTTACGGCCAGTCAGTTCTCGAATAGTGACCTTCATCTATGAACCGTAGTTTAAAAGATTTTAATTACTTTAAAAAAATCAACTCGTTAAAAACAAAGTGGTTTTACTACAATATACAGCTGTAGGTAGACTGATGGAACCTAAGCGCAAGCCAAATACTAAGTTTGGTGATCGCGCTTTCGGAGTATCTGGGCCGAACTCCCTCCAGAACGATCCATAACAAGTTCAACAGAATTCAGGTCTAAACTAAAAACTTACCTTTTTAAGCTATGAAAAGTGTCACACCCTTAAATTAAATTTACCATTCTTGAGAGAAAGTCCAGTTATATCTAATTATGTTCTAAAACCTCTATCTAAATTTCGCTAATAAACAATTACTTAATGTTTTCGCTAATAAACAATTAGTTAATGTTCTCTCTCTCTCTCTCTCTCTCTCTCTCTCTCTCTCTCTCTCTCTCTCTCTCTCTCTCTCCTATTTAAAATTAGGTAGGTATATTAATAGTGTAGGTACCTAATTAATGTATTCATATTATATATTGACAAAGCCAATAATTGGAAAAAGAGACATTGTGAACTCGTACTGTATGTGCAAACTTCACTGGTTAATGCAAACATGTAAAATGTAAATAAATACTTGTATAAAACTGTTTCTTTCCCCAATAAAATAAAAACGTACTGAAGTTCAAGAACTGCATTCCTGAATTAGGGATTTTTCCCACTCTAAAAAATCGCATCTCACTCGAAGTACATATTTTTGGTGACCGGTAAAAAAACATAGTAAAATGCATGCATCTGGCAACACAGTGATGATATTCCTAGGCTCGTGTGTTACCGTATCTGCAGACCTTAATCAACAACCATTTCGTAAGGGAAGCCGCAGAAAACAATAATTGGATACTGCGGTTTCTGTACTCTTATCATAGCATTATAATAATATCGTACAAATAATTTGTTTTTGAAAATACATTATATCACCGTGTTGTTTATGGTAGGTGCTGGTGCCGCGTTTCTGGGAAGAAACCTGCCTATCTAGTTATCTAGCCGTGAGCGCTTTATAACTTTGCCTACCGACTAGCGATGAGTCGTTCATGAGCGAGCCGTACAATTGAGCCAGCTTTTTTATGAGCCGTAATCTCACGAATCCCGGTAAAGCGTACTCAATTGAACGGCTACTCTTTTTTATAAGGAGATATTTTAGAAAAATACCGCCATTAAAGTTATCATTATTATGTAAGTATTTATTGTTATTAGTTATTACATACTCAGAGACTGGACTTGAACACATGTAGTTACGCCTACAAAGAATATTAATATTCATACGCTAGAAGCTGGCAGCCATATCGGGGGGAGGGGTAGCGGGGGAGCTGTACTATCTGAGCTCGCGGCTCCCGTTCAATTGAGCCGTTGTTCAATTGATTCGATGATGTTGAGCGTTACCGTGGATCCCGCTCATAATAAAATGAGTCATGACCCATCGCTACTACCAACTGAAGTGAAATCTTCGGCGACACTTTGAAATTTAAATAGATGAATTGTTCAAAGTCTGTGAATCAACCCGTCCTAAGACCATGACGAAATGTCAAAAAATGCTATACTAAGGACGGGTTGTTTCGGAGAATTCAATTCATCAACAATTCATCAAATTTCAAAGTTAATTTTCAGGTTCTGTGAAAGATTTTTTCAAGTTCTGTTTTTATTTCAGTTCTGTCAAGCAACTACCCTATGCTGATATAATAACAGAACTTGAATAGGACTTTCACAGAACCCGGAAATCAACATTGAAATTTGATGAATTGTTCAAATCCTCCGAAGCAACCCGTCCTAAGATAATTTAATTCAAAGATTCCATTCTGGAAAAGATGTGTGATATTCTGTATCTTCAAATTTTGTACAGTTCGTTTAGAGATGTGATAGTTTTTGAGCAGGTATATTAGAATGATTTCACCATTTCTGCGTCAGTAACTAAAACAATTGGTTTCAAAGTTTCAGTCCTGGGAAAGAAATCAAAGCCGCCAAGAAAATCAAAATGGTGTTCTCTGTCTTCAAATTTTGTACAGTTTAGAGATGTGATAGTTTTTCAGGCGTCCTGAGTTCAAGTCATAGATGCGACCGTATCTTTTTCTGGTTTTCTGTTTCAAATTTTCGTTTAAAAATCGCTAACATACTCTTTACTGACTTAACAATACAATTATGATCAGTAGAAAAATATCCCTCACGTTCATAACAGGTGTTATGTATGTAGGTATGTTGTAGTTCCCAGGTCTAGTGTTAATAATATTGACATTATTCTCCTGAAAACAAGTTCTTTAGTTCATTGTTAATTTTTTAAAGTCAATATTATCTCATTTCGTTGTACTATTTCTAAGATACAAAAGTTATAAATGTATTATTTTTTGTTTGTTTTCTCTATTCAATAACATACTACTGCTTATCTTTTAGTTACACTTTTTTATCATTAGGCCGCCAATTTTGTAACATCTCACAGAACTAACACCCGATTTTTTTTATTATGCGAGACGAATAAATGAATAGATAAGGTATCTGCCGACCCCAGTGATTGTGTTATGAAGTGTTGTGAAGACAACGCTTTT
Organism: Hesperophylax consimilis; assembly: GCF_061612785.1. NCBI lineage: Eukaryota > Metazoa > Arthropoda > Insecta > Trichoptera > Limnephilidae > Hesperophylax > Hesperophylax consimilis. The sequence goes on along the minus strand of NC_142856.1, from coordinate 25,162,090 downwards.
GCTTTTCATATAATTTGTTAGATTAATTATTAACAGATTACATTGCGATAGTTGTGTAGCCAGTATGGCGACATAAATAATGATAATTTCTTAAGTGTGATATTGATGAAGGATAACTATCGTTTATTGAACATTGACACAGTTTTTATTTTATATTACATGTTTTTCAAACTGTTTATCCCAAAATCCAGCTAGTCACTGAGAGTATATTACAATTTACTCATATAAAATAATATATTGTATATTTGCGGACGACACTCTCGCCCTGGTGTAACATTCCGAATTGAAACTTTGCTTGAAATGACTTTGGCCGCGTTTGGTGCCAGATCTGAATAGCCAGGTACTTACCCATCTTCCTCTTCCCGATCTCATTCCCCTCCCCACAACCTTCAACCTCATAACATACCCCAATTGGGGATACCATAGTCTCACTGGCTCCAGACGTTGGAGAGCAGTTGAGACTCTTGTGCGGTTTCGCATAAAAATAAAAATAAATTTGCGCTCATAATAATGAAAGTAAAAGGAATTCAAATATTTCCAGGTTGTTCATAACATGAGAATGTTTGCCTTTCAAAGAAAAAAAAACAGGTTTCTCTCCTTTTCCTTTAAAAGAACTTTCACACATTATTGCCAAAGGTGACATGGGAAAACTTCAGTCTCCTGTGTCGTGTTAATATAAAAAAGCTTAGTAAGCAAAACAAACATAACTTCAAATGACTTTTTGAGCCTTTTCTCATTTTTATTAAGGTTTTTCTGTAATGCTACTTTTTCGGTTGTATTAAAAAGTTCTAAAAAATATATATTTAATACTTTGCTTTTATTGACTGAGCATAGCGAACTCCTGTTTTACCTCGACCGTTTTGCATTTCGTCTTGTTTTTAAATTTGTTTGTTCCGTTTCAAGATGGTGGCCGTTTATACACGGTTGAGTAAAGATAATTTTTTTCAATTGTGTAATCGTTGGGTTTATTTGGACTTATTAGCATTTTTTCAATATTACGATACCTACCTGAAGAAATTAGCTGTAAATTTACAAACTATTCTCATGTAAAGGGCATTAAAAGTAAATAAATGCGGTCACGGAATGGAACTAACAGATAAACAGAAATGTTATCGGTCAAACAAACTATTCCACATCCCACACTCAAAACTAACTGCATACAACATTCATTTTTCAGTAGGACATGCACAAAATACAATAATATGTTTTCAGGCGCCGATATTTTCCAGTTTACTAAATGCATATTGGAGAAAATAAAATCAAATTGTTAATTACGTACCCTCTCCCCCCGCTGCGTTTAAGATATCACAGATATTTTCATTCAGTTTTTTTTTAGGTTTTCACTTTATTTTTTTCTGTTTATTTATGTTTCTTTTCTGTATGTAACATGACTAAAACGCATTGTTCAAACTTTGGCTAAAATGCCAAGATATGCCTTATCTACAATAAAATAATAGTATTATATATGTATTTATTTATTCAAAAAACAGTTTTTACCATAAAAACATACTCTGCACATCTCACTAGGGCATTCCTGTATCAAGATGTGCAGCTTTACATGCATATATTTTTATTAAGAGGAAACTACCAGCCAAAATTGTGTATATTCTTGGTATACCTTATACTGTAGGTAATAGGCTTTAAAATCGCTTGACAAACGGAGTCTAGAAACGTTCGATTTCAAACACAAAACTGGTTTTTATTTATTTTGTAAATAATTTTATAAGAAAAAAAAAAGTTAATCAAGTGAAACTGTCACAGATAATCTTAGCTGTAATACTGTAATTTTTTTAAGGTGTTTCCTTTATGCGCTCATACATTTCTATTGAATAAATATTTTTTTTGTATTCTACTCAAGCGAAACGATAGGAAAACCTTCAATTTATCTAAAGCATATTTTTGGTATTCATTTTTGGTATTCATTCCCGTGCTTCTCTGCTTTAACTTAATTTCATTTTTAAATATTTAATCTCTTTTTATTTATTTTATTTATGTTACTCTATGTAAATATTATTTGTACTTATCTCATCTATGGGATGTGTGGGATTGCACTAACCTCCCCACATCCTGGAATAAAGAATTTATTATTTATTATTATTATTATAATGTACACCAATTCGTTATAAAGATTAATCAAAATAGTGATTTGGCATTAAGCTTCGCCTTAAGCTCGAACACAATTTTTATTTAATCGTAAATAAGTACGTAAATCGTTCGCAGCTTATCGTCTTATACAGGGTGTCCGGGGGTAAAGTGCGCTAACTTCGGGGGGGTGATTCTACATGATAATAAAAGTAAAAAAAAATAACAAAGATAACTTTATTCGAAATTCCAATGTTTTAAGGTAGTTTTTATGTAAAAAAAAGTTAAATTGTCGAAAAATATTTTTGTACGGGAAAAAGAGTTTAAATTTCGAAAAAAGTTATTTATCTTTTTACTTCTACCATCATGTAGAATCACTACCCGAAGTTAGCGCACTTTCTCCCCGGACATCCTATATCTTTCAGACCAATTTCAGACACAAGACTCGTTAGTAAAAGTAACCAATCGTGCTGGCGTTTCACACAGGGGTAGGCAGAGAGGACGGACTCCCAAATAACTCGGACTTAGCACACACTCCTTGCCTCATTCCCATTCATACATCGTCTCTCGCCTGACCTATATATACGTAATACATACATATGTAAATATGTTATTCTAACTCCATTGTGCCACGTCTTATTCTGGTGTCACCTAGTTCTTCTACCCTACACATGCCCGTCATACATTCTCGTTTCTTCGTTTATTCGCTCTACATGCCCAAGCCATCTAAGCGTCCCTTTCTTATTATTACTCATTACGCTTACATCAGCCGTTCAGTCTTTACCACGCGTACATTTTTACACCAATGTAGTCTACTTTCATTCTTCCTCTGCCATTTCCATGCCTCAGTAACATACATTGGGATTGGTATCAGGACTCCAATGTGTACGTCTAGCTTCGCTTTTTTGGACAATTATTTTGAGTCGGTATTATTTGGCAAAAATAGTCAAGGTAAACCTAGGGGTGGTTGAGTTCCTCTAATCCCAATCGATAATACTGGAAGCATCGCCCACGAGGCAATGGGGGAGGAACGGTAAACCTCCCCGCCTTCTGTCTAAGAGTCAATGAACCTTCCCCTTTCCTACGTTGACAAATACATAATTATTTCACATTGATTTATGTACCGAAGGGTGCTTTCAATTTGTCGCTAAATGGGTTGGCAGATAATACATCTCTATATATTTGTAGTATATTATATTTGGAACCTGTTACTTAGGTGTGTTGTTTCACAGAATTTGAACAATTCTTGACTTGAGTTAATATTCAAGTTCTGTGAAAATCCTATTCAAGTTCTGTTATTGTTTATCCAAGTACTCTGAAACTACCGGCCTATGATGAAATAATAACAGAACTTGAATAGAAATTTCATCGAATTTTATTGATGAATTAGTCATTAAATATCGCAACTAGGGTTGAGTAGAACAATGCTCATACAATTGCGATGAATTCTTTCAAACAGTATTCAGACTTCAAAACAAAAATTCCAAGTGAAATTGAAAAGAAAAAAATTAAATATTAAAAAATAAATAAATAACTGTAAATCTTTTCGAATGACTGCAAAATTTTACGAATATTAAAATTTGATGATCGTATGATACTAGTTGTCCCTTTCTCGCTAATACCAATTAGAAGTTATAGGCACCGATAGGTACTCACAATCCAAAGTAGGTATTTGCACGAAGAAAAATGAGAGAAAGATATTGCGAATTTATCAAATCATCAATATAAACGGGATTGCAGGCCGTTTTCTGATAAACTTAAATTCCTAATATTACATGCACTTGCAATTGTCTTGATAGTATACAATGACGTAATGCGAATATATTAGAATTTTTACGAACACGTGTTCCGACATCGTGATAATAAATTCGTATTTTACTAAAATTTTATTAGGAAACCTATCAATGTATTCGTTGAGAGCCTCCGATCTCGTTTTTAACCGGATTACGAACAGTTTGAAGAGATTGTTGATAAATTTGCAATATTCGGTTTCATGATATTTCATCAACATGACAATTAAACACACCTTTAAAAAGTGATATAGAGTCATTAAAAGTGATGAAACAAAAACTAGATTAAATAGGTTACATAGGTAACTTTTTGTAGGTGTGTTGAACTGTCATTTTGATTTATTATTATTATTTTTTCTCCTTGTGTTTTTTGCCTCAATTCTAACTCGGCGACATACAGGTTTGGGTGTTAAGTTTAACAAACCTTGGAACAATTACTTCAACTGTCGTTAGGAACAGAGATTAAAAACACCCTATTTACATCTTCCTCTAAATTGTTCAGTCGGGATGCCAAATACCCATTTGCTCTGGGCGATGGAATTCTCCTAAAAACTGTATCTTATTACGGGCTAAACAAGCGATTTACGTACAAAAAGTATGAAAATTACAATAATTGCACGTCGGTGCAGTGGTAAATTCCTGGAAACGCCTCCCCAAGGTTCAGAACCTATTCAAAACCATTTCAGTCCATGATAGTTTCTCAGAACCTAACTGCAGTCAAAAGTGGACCAAGTCCATTAGAGCCAATATATACATGACATAAATCCAAGAAAAGTATAATCGTGACGATTTTGATTTTATCAGAAACTACTTTAATGATAAACTAATGTTTAAAAGACAAGGTTTTTATGCATAGCACAAAGGATAACAGATTATTATAAGCATTAATTACTCGCCTCAAATATCCACACAAATTGAAAATATCTATATAATTCCCGACGGGAATTGAACCCGCACCTTCTGATGTTCTGGTGCTCTGGACCACTGAGTTCGTCGGCTTATTCCCAACCCGCCAAATAATTATACACAAGTAATAATATGTACAAGTCATTTATTTTTACTCGGGAGATATTTTCAATTTGTATGGATGTTTCAGGCGAGTAATTAATGCTTATAATAATTTGTAAAAAAAAAATGGTTATTTTGTCAATTTCTGTCAGACTTCACTCTAAGCACAGTTTTTTCTGAAAAATTTCAATAAAATAAAACCATGGAACAAACAAGTATGTTTTACAATGTCATGGATATTTCAATGGTCCGTATTATGATAAGTTAATGCGATGTTAAAATTATTACGGTGACCTAGAAATTTTAGATAGCAAAATTCATGACGACCTTCATTGTTTGAAAGTAACTCTTACAATTCAAACAAATATATTTTTAGCTTCTAATTTACTGGAATTTGTTGGTTTTTTTCCGAAAGGCCGTAACACAATTTTGGAATATCTGAGAAAATAAAACCAATTTTAATGGATTAAAATAGAATTTTTATAGCAAATCTACGACCAGTTAACAAATAATATCTATAAATAGTAAAAAATATAGTCGCTATTCCTGTCTGTTTGTTCGCTTAGTCCTTCTAAACTACGCAACGGAGTTTGATAGGGACCATCTTTTAAAGAATTTCTTCCGGAAGGTTGATATATTTATTCTTATTTTTTATTACTATGCATTTAAATAATATCTAACAGAAGTTATTTTTTCCTGGGTATTTGATGTAAAATCAATTATCGGATTCGAAATTGAATTACCAGGCAATTAAAAAACCTGTTGACCGTGGTCAACCTTGACCGAGTTATTTAAAATTCCTTTTTGCAAATATGCACTTTTTGAATACTTACCTATTAAATAACTTGATTTGTTCCCTTTTTATTTTATTTTTTGCTGCTTATTGCTATTTTTGACCTATATTTTGTTATATTTGATTATTGCTGACCGCATAAATATAACAGTAAAAAGTTTCATACGTGTTAATTTTTTTTACTTTGATTTTATTTACTGACAATTTTTATGGATAGATCTATTTACAAAAATATGATTTGGCTGAGGATTGAGCCTTCCTCTCCAGGGACTGACTCGTAACTGCTGCGAACTTTTATAACTAAACAAAACATAAAATGGTTCGACTGAGTTGTTTGACTTTCACCTTTCTCCCAGGGACTGGAGTCAACCGCGCTAACAACTGAACCAAATCCCGATTGGTTAGAATCGACATCTACTGCTGTAATGTTGCCACCAAAAATTGATTGAAAGCATTGCCATCGAGTCTTTCATCTGCCATCTGCGGAGTTTCAGAACGTTCAGATGACGGGAAGTGGTTTAATTTCCACTTTCAAGATTTGCAGTCATTCACGAAAAGAAAAAGTGAAATTCAAATACATGAATTTAAAAAATCAACCTGTAATAAAAACAAAGTTTTTTTAACTGCAATACATTTTTTTTTTTTTTTTTTTTTTAAAAAGAAAGACAAACATTCCCGGGTTACGAATAACCCAACAATGTTTGAAAATCTCCTACTACCATCACAGAAAGCCGAAAATGTTGCTTGTGTTGCTTTACATCTATTTTAAATTTTCTTGGGCCGGTTAGAAGCCAATTTTAAATAAATATCTGTTAGTTATTCAGTGCGTTAGTGTCCATTGAATGCATTTTGATCGACAAGGAGTCTATCTGTCGATTTTCAACTCGATCGGATGTCGGGAAGTAGGTTAATTTCTACTTCAAAGATTTGCATTCAATCGCTCACGAAAACTAAAGTGAAATTTGTTGAAAGAGTAAACTGAGAAAACTGAGTGTTTATAGATTGTAAGTCTCCAATTTAAATGTGCTGAATATGTAGTTAAATAAATATTATTTAATTACCAATAATTATACCGAAACCAAAACATTTGCTTATTTTTAAAAACATTAATTGTATCTCTTTACCTCGCAGCCGCTCGATGTAAAAGCGAAATGCCCCCTTTGTTAGTTGTTAGCGGCGGATTAAAATTACTCTCGGATCAGCCGAAGTTATTGGTCGCTCCTCCCGGCGGACATAATAGCTGGATTAATTATTCGTGACTTGTTTTATTCTTGTGGCCAGGCGGATTAGACGGTCTGCGGTTTGGGGACTTGTGGAATTGTTGAATTATGTATTTAATTGTGAAAATGTTGCGGATTGGAGAATTATAATGTGATTTTTCCAACGCATCAGTGCATTATGAAGTCAACGTTTTTTGTGCAACTGTGCCTTTTTTATATTGAGTCAGAATGATCCATGCGTCTTCTTCTAACATTCTATCGAATCAAAACGCTCATCTGAGGCATAAACTGGTTGCCAAGGTGGGTGTAGCTTATAGTTGTTTTCTAGTCCTATTTAAGAGCGCTTGGAGCTAAGCCAGAAATCTCCTAAAACTACAACGACGCCGGAAAGGCAAAGGGTATGAATCGACGATATAGTCAAAATTACTAAGTGGGCCTCCAACTATAAACTATGCCGCTATTTAAGGGGCCGAAGACCGATAGGTCTCCCGGCCAAGGGGAATCGATAAGGAGAGAGGCTCCTCCGATTACCTCTCACCCCAGAAGATAGGTGGAAACTTGAGTGGCAAACATACATCTCACACAGGACCCCACCGAGAGACAGCCTGGGTTCTCATTGCCTCGCAAAACCTGGTACGCCATCAATTGGTTAAGGTGCTCCCATAGCCGCTGTGACCACATGATGCACAGATAGGGTCTTAAAGAGTCGGCGATATGTGACTGTGGTGCGGTGCAGACGACCGAACATGTGGTCAACGAATGCCCGCTCCATTAATTCCCCGGCGGGATTGTTGAGGTCCACATGGCGACGATTGAGGCCCTAGAATGACTCGCAGACAGATGTCCCCCTTTGACCCCCCCACCATACGAAATAAAAAGTCAAAATTACTAAAATATACAGCTTTGATGACAGACGAAATTTTCTAATCAAAACTGTACGATTAACTCATGTATGACTTTATTATACACCTTACACCTTTTTGGCCTTTCCGGAGTCCGCGTTGTGAGGTTTATGACTCAAATGTCATAGGCTTTTCATCGTGTTTATTTCATACAATTATCAAATATGCAAAAAGAAATAGTAAAATATAAAGGTTGACCACGGTCTACAGATTTTTAAATTGCCTGGTAATTTAATTTCGAATCCGATAATTGATTTTACATCAAATACCCACGACTTGAATAAGGTTTATTTAAATAATCTGTAATCATTATATACTACAACCGTCTATTCTCTACTATGAAACTGAATGAATTGAGATCCCGGTGGCCTGTGTGTGGTAAAACCATATATGATCGAATTTCGGAAATTATGAGATTCGCAAAGAACGCAAGGCTGATGTGAGCATGAGTAGATTGAGAAAAGAACGCATAGATGGTTTGGACTTGTGAATGATAGAATAAGTCAGGAACGCCCGAGAATAACATGGCGCGATCAAGTAAACCAAATACTTGCCTCGGGCCAGAGTCAGAATAACAGAAGAATGTGTATGAATGTGAATGAGGTGAGGAGTGTGTGCCAAGACCTTTTAAGTTGTAAAAAATATAAGTTTTGAAGATAATATTTATACATTTGTTATGCCAAAACGTTAATTATTTGAAATTCCCTCGATAGAAAAGAAATCGCTAAGTAAGCTCCAAAAATTATTAAAAACACGTTTTGTTCTGTTATTTAATATTTTATAGGCATGAAAAAAATCACATTGTATCTTTTAATGCAACTAAAGCATTTGTCGAGAGATGTTTGCTCTATTTTAAACAAGTCGTGTTTTATTAAATATTTTCTTCATTTTCGCTTAATTGTTATCGTTTTTTAATATTATCGCTCTCTCTCTCAAAAATTCGTATTTACATGTCTCCTTTTCAAACGATCTTTGAACGCTTACTACGGAGTCTACTTTTATAATTTATATAATAGTATGTGTCTGTAAATAATGTAATTATAATTATATTTGTAGCATTATCTCTATGTTTAATGATTTGTACTTGTTCTGTATACATTTAAATTAAAAATCAGTATTGCCGCAGTTCAGAATTAAAGTTCCTAAATGCAATATTAGGTTAAACAGTAACACATATTATATGAATAAATTATTTTATTCCGATAATCACAATCGCACAATTCGCATTTCGTGTGCGTCGTAACGAGTAGTCGTATCAACCTGAGAATTGACCTCGAGTAGGTACTCGTACATACTAACAATAATGATACCACCAACTTTTTGATCGAATGCAAATTAATGCGAATGAATGGCATTAAATTAACTGTAGAAAAAATAATGCAACAAGACTTGGGATCAAGTCCGTGACTTCCTTATGACTTGTAAGAGAGAAAAGAAGAATTATTGCGCTGGCGATATAAGATCACCTAGATGATCGTATCTTAGATAGCAAGCAAGCTTCCTCATTTTTATTACAATTTTATAACACTATTTTAACTCTCTCAGAGCCTGTCATCTTTCAGGATGCTGTGTCGAGGGTCTTTTTAGAGAAAGGAAGGAGAGAGTTCTGGGAAGAAAAAAGGTGTGAGGGATGTGTCGGAATCTAGGGGTCAATGTGTCCAGAAGTGACAGACGTATTAATCCATCCCTCCCACTGCGGTGCAAGGCGATGAGTGGAGAGGTCAAATGGTCTTCCTCAGCCATTCTCTCCCGATCCGACCCGCCACGCAGTAGGTGGGAAAACGCATCCGCCGCCAAGACCTAGACAAAACTCACCTCATTAAGCCGGGCACACCTGCTAATTGCTGCTTGTATTAATTTAAATACAAATTTAACACATGGTTGGAATAACCAGTGTAAATGATATAAATAGGGTTAAATACTATAATATCGTAAAAACACACATTTTTCAGGTGAACATATCAAATCGTTAGAATATGAATACTGTGAGTTTTTTTTCCATTATAACAGTACTTTTCCATTATAATTTACATATGTTAATTAGTGAGTTTTCCCCACATTCAATACTAGAGAAGGGTCAGATAGGTGGTATAAAAATACGAATGTTGTTGAAGTATGTATACGACAACTCCACCTAAATTTTTCGCTAATACATTTCCTGTTCAAATATAAAAACAAAACTCTCTTACAACACAACCAGAACAATAACCAACGGTCACTACAAAGTACCTTCACTACATACCACGTCAGCTCAAAGATAATTTTTCTTCCTAGCTCCTACAATCTTTAACCTTATCCTTGAAAACTTAAAAACCGTGAGTCAACCCCATTCCTTTAAAAAACAAATTACGAAATGGATCCTTACACACGGAATACATTACAACTACAATACCCATTCATTCTACACTCTATCAATAAATCACCTTTCAGACAAAACATAATATATCCTTATTCCCTAACTTAGCGGTATAGTATGTACATAATTAATTAGTGTGATCTATTTACTAATAATTATTCAAATTTTTCATCTTCTTATAATTCTTTAACTTCTCCATCCTCTTCTTGCAACCCAAACTAGCTATACATCATTTTTCTTTTTTTTATATTATAGTAATAGTAATGAGATTCTATGTCCCCAAACTGTAAAATTCACCCGCCATAACACAGGGTCATCCCTAGCATGGAGGGTGAAATATCACAAAAAACCACATGTACTCTCTAAATCATGTATCAACAAATAACTAAATGTTTAAACGTACCCTAAAAAGTTTCCTAACCAATATCGATAAGGTATCGCTTTAATCAATATTTAAATGTCTAACCATATTTTTTCTCGACAACGCGACGTCTCATTTCTCAAATTTACACTCCACAAAATTGCGATTGTCGACTGACTAGTTTCTTTTTTAACCATGTTTGCCAATCTTGTACACTTTGAATCAATGGATATAGATTCACAAGCCAGCGGATTACACAAGTCAGGAAACGTAAAAGCTTTTATTTGATTATGCCATACTGTGCAGGCAAAATGGTACCCTTACATAGATACCGTACCGACTAGTCACTTCACCATTATATAATTCTACTCCTCGGCGCATCGATTCCATCGAGATTACATTTTTGATTATGGATTGACGTGTATAAATGTGAAATTATTTTTTTTTGAAAATATATTTTTCTTCTTCATTGTACTTGTTAACCTATTGAGAGCTATAAAGCTTACGCACTTGAGTAGTAATTGTAATTAGTAATGATTAGCGATCTGAAAATTTTTCGTTCTTTTTTATAAAAAGTTGTGGTTTCTTACAAGGCCAGAAAGATTGTGAGAAAAATACGAAAATTCCGAATTTTACGTAAAAATTCGCTGTATTGCAAAGGCGAAATTTCTAGGCCTATGTCCGAAGGTCGATGATTCAATGATAATTTGTTTTTTATTGAATGTTGGTTTCAAAATAAAAACTAATTCTGTTTTCTGATTTTTACAAAGCAAATACAAGAAAATTGAACATGCCATCTTAGTCAGTCGGCATGTAAAAGAAATAGGTTATGTCAGTCTAGGCAATACTAGTTTTAAAATACCTACTCCGTTGCCAAAAGTAAATGAAGTTTATATCCAGAAATAATTAATTTTCATTTTTTAACTGTGTATTTACAATATAAATATATATTTATTTTTATTTTATATACAGGGTGTATCGGCACGTACCCGACAAACTTTAACCAGCTATTCCTTAGCATATTTGGAGTAAAAAATCTTATGTGTACTTTGCTGTCCGGTAACGTTTTCTTTTAATAAAAAAATTATTATTCATATTTTCACCACATGTCACCACTGTTTTATCCTTTGTCAAAGTTTGAAAACCCATCTGGCAAATATTTTATTCGAATTCCGTTGAATAATGCACGTGTGTACCTATATTGGCGGACTTTTACAATCACAACGAAATGGCACGGCACCATTCGTCTCATTTTTAACTATTATTATTTAGTGTGTGCGAAAGAGCGAAGACGCTTTTTGACATACTTGCTTATAACAGCTGTTGAACACGAAACGCAATGCCAATGACAGTGATGTAGTGTGGAAATTTTATTTTTTTTTGTTTTTAATTGAAAAAAAAATGCTACCGGACAGCAAAGTGCCCATAACAATTTTTACTCCAAATGTGCTAAGGAATAGCTGGTTAAAGTTTGTCGGGTTAGTGCCGATACACCCTGTATATACATATATAAATTACAAACAATACATAACAAAATGAACCTTTGTCTGTCCAACTAGGAAGGATTCCCGTTTCAGGACAGCCAAATTGTGTATTTAGTACATAATATTCTTACAATGTAAAAATTAAATATAAAAAATATATATAAACATATTTAGATTTATGTAAGGTAAATAAAAATTGAAAGATGTACATAAAACTACACATTTTATTTAGTTCAAAAATACACACTTTGCAGTTTGATTACGCACAAAATACTACGAATTTATTTATCAGTAAATTCTATACGGGTAGTTAGGAAAATGTGTAAGGTTACCAGTGAAAAAAATTCTCAATTCTTAGATTTTTTTCTGTGTGAAATTTGTACCGGAATATTACGTAAAGCGTTGGAAAATGTCTTCACTGGTTTTCAAACTACACCTATTTTCAGACATTTTATTATGTATTTCGTAAAATTTAAAAGATTGGAATTTGATTATTTTGTCACTGGAAACCTTAGGATTGTTTCACAGACTTTGAACAATTCATCAAATTTTGATTTTTACATTCTGTGAAGGTTCTATTATTATATCATTATTGGCCAGTTGCTTTACAAAACTGAAATAATAACAGAACTTGGATAGAATTTGATGAATTGTTCAAATTCTGTGAAGCAACCCGTCCTTAGACATTTTCTTAAACCACCATACAGAATTTACTTAAAACCCTTAGAAGCCGGGTAATATTTTTTAAATATATCAAAGACAAATATAATATTGAAAATTATATATGAAATAATTGACAGACATCTACAATATCAATATTTTACTTGGGAATTTTCATGGACATTATTGAAATGCGTTCAAAACTTGTAAAACCTAGTTCTGCACACTGCACATTGCAGTGCACCTGAAGGAAGTCATGATTTCACTGAACTGCTATTGTAGTTGGTCGGATCCTGAGGGAATATAATTTTCAGTTGTTCTTGAGTTAACATCAATTTTTTTAGTGCTAACCTTAAACATATCATTCCAGCAGAATCTGATTGTCCCACTCCAATAGGGACTTTTTCGTTTCCCTAAAAATATATATTCTATGGACTACGATAGAGGTAACGCAACACAGTGACAATTCAACAAGCCCCTTAATATAAGTCATATAAAGTCATTAAAAGCGATGAAAACAAACTAACATATAAACCTAACCTACGTAACTTTAACCTAGTTTTTGTTTCATCAAATTTCATGACTTTATAATCACCTTTTAAAGACGTATTAAATTGTCATTTTGATGAGTTTTCCGGTCACTATTTGTTGGATGGTCCATGTCGTGAAATTTAGACTCAATCTACCAAAATAGAGATAAGATATTTGAAATGGCGTGAATAGATAGGTAAAATTAATTAATCAAGGAATTTGGCAGAAAACATGAAGTGAGTGCACCATATACCCCAGCAAATATATTCAGTATCAATTCAAAGGGATTCGTTGATTTCACGCGATATGTTTACACGAATAAGACTATAATTACTTTCAAAGATATCCAGTGTCAATTCAAAGAGATTCGATAATTTGACATTATTTGATAGCACGATCAGAGGCTTTATGTGTATAATTGCTTTCAAACCTGAGTACTTGCTAAAAATAATAAGGAATTTAGCAGAAAATGAGAATTAAGAATAGAACGAGAGCAGTTGTATGTTGGTTTGTATGAGTATTGTATCTTATGCCGCTATCCCCGCCGGCGCAGTGCTCTCAGTTGGACTTGTGCCAGAACATGAAAGTTGTCTCAATTTCCCACCGAGGCAGGGGCAGAGGCATACCTTGCAGTCGATTTGGATGCAACCTAACTCTTTGCTCTGCATTTTCCGCAAACTGCAGGAATCAACAATACAGCCAAAAAACTAGCTACGATATATATATTGAAAATAAGCACATACATACTTCTCCCTTTGTCAGGACAGTATAACAAATTATTAATAATAATAAAATATATCCATTTGTAATAAATTATTATAAGCAATAATTAGTCGCCTTCAATATCAATACAAATTGAAAATATCTCCTGAGTAAAAATAAATGCCGCCGACGGGAATTGAACCTGCGCTTTCAGATGTCCGGTCAGACGCTCTGCACCACTGAGCCACGTCGGCTTATTTCCAACCTAGGCGACTAATTATTGCTTATAATAATTTATTATCCTTTGTGCTTTGCATAAAATCCTTGTCTTATAAACATTAGTTTATCATTAAAAAAAAAATACGACGGCCTCCTCGATCGGGGGGTAAGACTCTCGATTCGCATGACGTAGGTCGCGGGTTCAATCCCTGGCGTGCGCAAGTCGCGTACTTCTCCACCTTCCTAATTCCCATCATTGATAGCTCGTATTTCCATCAACGTCCACGTAAGAATAAAGTGCCTTAATTAGTCCCCTGCCCACCAACTGCGTGGCGGGCCGGATTGGGAAGACTCATTGACTCTAACGCATTGCATCGTAGTGGGAGGGATGGAATTATACACCACTCCTGGACATACTGGCCCCCAGATTTCTCCCCACCCATCATAGATTTTTCTTTCCCAGAACTGACTCTACTTCCTTTGCCTTAAAGAGACCCTCGACATAGCCCTGAAGAAAATTACTTACCCAGGATCTCATCTGCAGAGTTAATGTAAAAAATAAAACTGTACATTGCTTATAATGTTTGCATAATTGCATCTGACGAAGTTAGCTATAAATTGTAACCTTTCCTCGTCGAATTTGATGTACGTGACCATGAATTCTGCTTTCATATGCGTGCCTCAAATAAAGCATCTTCTTGTACATTTTTTTCAATTATAAGTTAAATTAGTTATAGCTTCAAGGGGATAAGAGAAATGTGCCATTAAATAATGGTGTTTATATAAATTGCTACACGTTGCCATTAAATATCGTATTTTTGTTTTCGTATAATATGTACGATCGATGATTAGCATGAGTACTGATTACGATTACTTACATAATCTGCGTTCACAATGCAACAGAATTGTAATTAATTTTTCAATACCAGGAAAATGCATCCAATTCTATTGTTTTCTTAAATCGATTGGTTTTTACGAGATAATCGAAATCATAAATATATATATTTTTTAATAGAAAGTCAAACATTCCCAGGTTACAAATAACCTGACAATATTTGAAAATCTCCTACTACCACCACAGTAAGCTGAAAATGTTGCTTGTGTTGTGATGGGGGACTTAGCCAGCCGAGGAATTGAACACACTACGCCTGGGTGGGACCCAAACGCGATGTCAACTCGGCCACCGACCGGTCGTATTATATTTTGTATTTCTTTAATTTACCTGGAATTGGTCTTGATTATTTAATTAAATACTGCGATAAGGGCATGCGGTTGGCTTATAGAATCCTCATCGAAAAATATTAGAAAAATCTTTTCATAAAAGCCTTAAAAAAAATTCAGACCTGTGAAATAGTTTGACTTGTCGAATTCCTCACTTATTTTTTTAAAATATGAACTCACACAAAAGACTCAACTGCTCCCAACCGTCTGGAGCCATCCCCAATTGAGGTATGTTGTGAGGCTGAAAGTAGCGGGGAGGGGAAGGTTGTGAGGAAGTAGAGGGAGTACCTGGCTATTCAGATCTGGTCACTAAACACGACCAAAGCCATTTCAAGCAAAGTTTCAATTTTGAATGGTGGTCTTACACCAGGGCGATACTGAGAGTATCTTCCACTCTGGAACTTGCCGCAAATATACAATATATTGTTTCAAATGAGTAAATTGTGAAATAACACAAATTAATAAAATATATTTTATGACTAAAATCCGCAAGTATCGGAAATTATAATGATTGTAAGATTGATAATAAATTGCATATTAGCTTAATAGCCCAGACCCTTGAAAAATCATGAAAGCCCACATTACATTTCTAAAAAATTTAAATTTCAAATAAAGAATTGAAATAATTTTCGCTCGTCTGAATTCTTGACACATCAATTCCAATTTAAAAATAAAAAAAATCCAAGTTCATTGCACCAGGTTACTTACAAAAACAGACACATAACCGAAATTTGTAATTTTTTAATAGTATAATTTCAATTTTAGCTTACAAATTAATTGAAGTATCTTTACGGCTTTAGAAATGCTTGGTGACCAGATCTCGTTTCTCTCCCTACTCCCTTCATCCTCATACTATATACTATATATCTTTTCAATCAATATTAATTTAACCTAAGTTTACTTATACTTTTACAGTCTTACTCGTAGATAATACGGGGGAATAAGCATGGGTTAGTAGAAAACGTTACTTACGTTACCGCAGGTATAGGAACGTATTAGGACGGAGATCGCGGACTTAGTTAAATCTCAATCTGGTTGATTTGACAAATATCGATGAAAATGCAAAAAAGCAGTAGTACCCATTTGCAGCACTATTAAAGCAACATTTTAAATCAAAATATCGATTTAAAAAAGCAAATACGGAACGCATTATCTAATTGGTCAACTTTCAAAGTAATTCTACACAGACCCGGTCAATGACATCGCTAATGTCAGCTGAAGAAACGTGATGTTAATTATGACCGTGTTTTTGAGAATTGTTGACATCAGACTAGCATGAAGTGTTATGAGTAAAGATTTTAACCCGAGCAGTATACGGCCCTTTTCACCGTATAGCTTATACCAACGCTGCAGCGGCGTATTAGGGAATCTTTATAAAGTAAGACTGGCATATTATATTTTGTGTGTACTTGTACCTTCTACTTTTATATCTTTCTAGAGCTTGAATTAATTTTTTTACTTTCTTTCGTCATTTTACGATCAAATGCCACAGTTAATTGTTATTTTTTTACAATTATTTCTAGCAATTGATTATGCTTGTATATTGTAACATGCAATTGTTGTTTATGGTATATTTATACCGTGGATATTGAATAAATAAATCCCCAAACCGGGATATCATAATTCCACTGGCTCCGAACAGTTGGATGCATAGGCATAAAAATTGATAGATTATCCCTAACGTAAAATCTGGGTACCATGTCGACGAGCTGGAGGCAAGTCACGTTATCATATTTTTGGCACCAGGACCACCGAAGTGCACTCACTGAAATGATTAGACCCTGCGCAGAAAAGCAAAGTAAGACGTGCGCAGCACAGTACATTGTGGGTACTTTTCTCCGCAGGATTTGAATGTTCGTTTTAAGCCGAACCGCCAAGCGTAGCGACGCTAAAAATGAGTTGAGGTGGGTAAATTATAACACATTTTTGAAGTGTCTAACTAAATAGTGTAACAAAATTTTCAACTTTTGAAAACAAGTTCGACCTTTTTTTACCCGATTTGGAATTGTTGTTAAGAGGAAGCTACAAACCAAAAATGTGTATATTCTTGGTATACCTTATATCGTAGGTAATAGGCATTAAAATCGCCTGACAAACGAAGTCTAGAGACGTTCGATTTCAAGCAAAAATCTGGTTTTTATTTATTTTGTAAATAATTTTTTTAAGAAAGCAAAAAAGTTAATCAAGTGAAACTGTCACAAATAATCTTAGCTATAATACTGTATTTTTTTTAAAGTTGTTTCTTTTATGCGTTCATACATTTCTATTGAAAAAATATATTTTTTAGTAGTTTGCATTTATATTTTTATTGAGTAATTTATATTTTTATATTTATTCTACTCAAGCGAAGCGATAGGAAAACCTTCAATTTATCTAAAGCATATTTTTGGTATTCATAATGTCCACCAAAGATTAATCAAAATAGTGATTTGGCATTAAGCTTCGCCTTAAGTTTTTTACGAGGACTAAATGGTGATATTACAATGCGAATTGCCTGCATACTGGATTCATTTATTGACAAATCACAGAAAGGAAGGCGGTCACGCCGCCTCCCTGCTCTGCGCAACTTATTTTGTCCCCCTAAACATCGTAAATTAACTTTTAAGTATTGTTTTGGAGTTGTTAAAATAATATTGAACGTTCTTCAGTCCAAGTGTGTATTGTTTTCACAATACGTCAATTGAATGATGTGTTTACTTACACACGCGATGTGGTTTTACCGGTTCACAATATCGATTCCTTTCAATCTCATTATAGGTTTTGTGAAGCAAAAGCCTTCATCGTTTAATCATATCGAACGTGAGAAGGCAGAAGGAAATATTAACCCTATTATTTGTTTTATTGAAAATCATTTTAATGGTTTTTTAACAGAATTTGTATGAAATAATAAGTAACAAGATTGAAAATTCTTATATTTACTTTAACGGTATTAAAACGACATAATAACCCCTTAGGCTTCTGGCATATTGACAGTTACATTAATTAAAGATGCTGTCAGAAAGTCAGAGAAGTTGTGTGTTTCCGCTTCTCCATAAAATCAAAATAAATTATATTTGTGAACGTATCCGAAAACTGATTATTTTAAAGGTTTTAAATTAGCTTTATTATTTATTTTTACTTTATGGTCTGTGTGGAAAAGCGAACAAATTGATTGTTTATTCCCAAAATCGAACAAATTGGCCTGAGAAGAACAAAATATCATTTTCATTTTTTACTCCAAATAATGTCAGGTATTACTGGTTAAAGTAATTCAAAGTACGTCCATTTACATCCTGTATAAATACCACTGTCTGTGGCGGGCGGGTGGCGTTTGTTTGATTTTTATACAAATCTACAGTTTTATTCCGAGATCGGTGAAATTTTGCATACTTGACCTTCAAAACAAGAGGAAGGTCACTGTCTAAGTCTGGTTTTTACAAAACTTTGTAAAGCCCGGGCAACGCTGGGACTTCAGCTAGTCACAAGTAAATTAAACATAAAATGCACAAAAGATCTGAATTCTCACACTAGTGCAGTGCAAAAGATATTGAACCCAACTTCCAGACAAAAAGTCATTTGCTTCTTATTTATAAAAAGGTTTATAAAATTATCATCATATTATCAATATTGAATGAATGAGGTATTTACAGTTTTGTCTAACCACTAGGAAGGCTAAATTGCTTTAGATATGAATTGTTTCAATTTGTTCCACAAAGCTTTGCATTTCTGCACATTGTTTCTGTAATTTACCGCTTTTGTGCACTTATTTGGTGGCAGAAAGAATATCGCAACTATAAAATAAACAAATAAAAACATCGTGGATTATTATTATTGTTATGTGTTTCCGCTTTAAAATGTGTGAAGTTTTAAAACAAAGAATATATTGAAATAAGTTTTCTAATTCATTCGCCGTACACGCCATGGTGCATGTGCCTTTTACATTCTCGTTGTAGAAAGAGATGAAAATAAAACAATTGTTTAATTCATTGCAAAAATACCGGAATTTCCAGTGCGAGTTCATATGTCTGTCCGTGAAAGGCCGCGTTCAGATTGGAAGTAAAAAAAACCCGGCGTCTTTTTCTGGTCACTGAAAACAAAAACGATCATTACCGACTGTTTTCTCGCCTAAATTATGTTCTATTGGGGTTATACCATATCTAGAGATGGCAAAATTTCGTTTTAACTAAAAACGCGAAAAAATGTTTATGTTTCGAAAATAGGGCATTTATAAGTTTTCTTTGCGTTTCAAGGCACTTGAAAGTGTTTCCAGTGATTTCTATTTCGCGAATTAACGCGAAAAACGTGATTTTGGTCGTATTTCTGCTAAATTATTCTATTTAGCGAAATAGGCGCGAATATGTGAGAATTTAAAAAAATCGATATTTACATTACGATTTTTTATAATTTTGTTACTATTTTATGTGTAAATATTTAATATTTTTGTACTGTAGGCTAAAATTGCTTTTTGACATTACACAAATTGTGCGAAATAAATTACGCCTATTGATGTTAATCGCAATCTGCATTTGTTGTGTTTTTGTTCGACCCGTACTTAGAGTTTCCTTCCTTATTAATTTAATATTAAAATTAATTATTTATAATCTTTCACATGGAAATACTTGCAAATGAAGGTAAACATATATTTTACCAAAAATACTTAAAATATGCGCTAAAACATTCAGGAAATACATTTTTTTCTATTTTGCTACAAAACGCTAAATTATGCCTCAAAATGCTATAAAACGCTAAATTTCCAATTTTCAATGCTAAAAAATCTGAAAATTAATGCTGAATTTTGCCATCTCTAACCATATCTCACAACACTACCTCCAGGTGAAGCATTTTTATACCTACATCGTTGCTCTGTATTGTAGTTCCTAGTCCTTGCGCATACAAATATATTTATATTATTTAAGTAGAGCATACTGGGGACAGAATTTATTTAATTAAAAGAAAATACCAATTAGTACCGAGGCTGTCAGTGTTTATATTTGCGGCCGGCGAAAAGTGTGTGCCATCACAACTGAAGCATGTCCCGTGTGGCGTCTCAAGACACGACACAATTGCCTACGTCAGGGCTTCCCTAACTGTGAGTCGCGACGCCCCGGGGCGCCGCGGGATCATCCCAGGGGCGTCGTGAGGCAATCTTTATAGCGTCTTCCACACGCACACTTCGAGTGAAGCGACTGTCGAGTCGACCTCACCATCAACACTTTCGACAGCAGAAGAAGAACAGTTAATAGAATTGTCCTGTGACTCCAGCCTTAAGCTGCAATATAATAAGGATAAGCTACTTGAATTTTGGAGCTCAGTTTATCAAGAATATCGTTCCATCAGCACTGCAGCGTTAAGGGTTTTATTACCGTTTGCGACATCATACTTGTGTGAGACAGGTTTCTCTGCAGTTGCAGTAATTAAGAATAAGTACAGATCAAAAATAAATTTAGAGGCAGAGACGAGAGTGGCGATTTCGAAACTTCAACCTCGTTTTGAGAAACTATGCTCAGAAAAGCAAGCACATCCTTCTCATTAATACCAAAGAAAAAAATTGCTTTTTTTTTCTTCCATTTTTGTTTTTATGTTGTGTTCTTTATTTTCTAATAAAAAATACTATTTGGAGTTTTTCTGACAAATTTTTATTAGGTTACGTACCCATACTACGTGACCCGTTCAGGGGGGGGCTTCAAAATACTACGCTTGGTACAAATGAACGGCGGGGGGCTTAGATTTTTAGTCACCGGGGAGGGCGTCACAGTTGAAAAAAGTTTGGGAAGCCCTGGCCTACGTTTTACCCAAGTTTACTTTGAAAGCTCACAACTTCGTCATTTTTGGATATTGTCAGCCAAAGCAACATCAGATTATCTTTAAGCAATTATTATGATTTTTAGGTTTAACGTGACTATTTTTACTGAAAAATGTATAAAAAATATCGTAATCTGCTTTAATTAATTTATTTGTTCTAGAGCTCATTAACACCTTAAAAACCTTATATTTCAGAACAGTTTTTTCAAGATATCCCAGTGTTGCTTTGGGATCAGTGGCGGCCGGTGGTCAAACTATGTGAGGGGTTTACCGGAATACAATATTAAGTCAGAAAATAAATTAAAATTACATACCTATTTATAAAGAAGTTCTACTCTCCGCTCCTTTTATTATATTTAATTATTTTTAACGTTGGGAAACATCTTTCACTTTCAACTGAGGTCATTGGAATGGTGCACACAAGTTTTAGTAATTTCGCAGTCTCGGATAAGTATTCTAATAAACAATTAGAAATTTTGAACTCTTTAATCTAAAACATTTTTCATCATAATAAAAAATAGACAACCTTACTGTAGCGTTGCACATTGTAAATGTGTTACAATTTTTGCTGCTTCAGATAAACATAACTTCTACTTTACAGCTAAGTTAATTAAATTCCAAATTATTCTCATGAAGTATTCCAGCCGTTCCTCTTAACGCTTTGGAAAGATTTACCGAGCATCCACACAGCAACTCCAAAGGTGACATAGGCCCTGACAGAAATTGTTTACCTCAAGGCCTATGTGTGAAGTTCTCGTAAAAAATAAGAGAGTACGATATTTTTTTATCCACGTCGCAAATAAATATTTATTTATCCAAATTGTAATCGGTCATTACACCGTAATTCCGTGGTTGTGAGTTATTTTACCATCCTTGCAGCACAGGCACCGGTGTAAATAACAGAGGATAGAACCCTTTGTGTAAATAGTAATTCTCCTAGTACTCTTCCCAGTCTACTTGTTTTCGTTGTTTTCAATTTCATTTCCCCAGAGTCAACAGCTCGGGCCCAATTACGCTGAACTTTGTGCCCGTGCGTGTCGCACGCCTAACCACTAAACTACTAAACTTCTTTACTTTACTTTCGCCTAGCGATGGACATAATCGATATGTCTTCGAAATAATCGAACCGAATATTATGTTTGGAAATAATTTGTAGTAATAATTACAAATCGAAGTCTGAAAAATTTATTCTCTTGGCGACCATAATACGAACATGTATTGCCTATGTTTGCCATATGATCTGTAAGTAAGTAGGTAATATAATTATTTGAATGGAGGTAAACAAACTCAGGTTTGTCTCACAACTCTTTAAATATAAACTCCGGGGTCAAAAAAAACGTCGGGTTTTATTTGTGATGGATAACAATGAATGATTAACTCAGATGGCTTATTTAGCAGGCGGTAAGAAGTATTCTGGGCCTCAACCTTGAGGTTACAATAGTATTTAATATAGCCTCAATCCTTGCATTATCGACAGCTATGTGCCATCTATAGGTACCCTCTTAAACTATCATCTAGTACCGTCTATGAGTAACCTTTTAAACTACTCTCTAGGATATCACAGGCGTGAATAAAATTCTCTCAGAAAAGCAGATCAAAAATTTAACGAAAGTATGTAACTCAAAGTATCAGTATCAAACGCTAACCGGTTTCTGCTCAATCGTATGATATTATGATTTGTTTATATCTGAGAAAGGCACGGTTGTGCCAAAACGGGCGTATAGTCAAATTATGAGAATTGCATTGTACATCATTATTATAGACAAACCCCTTCGTCATCTGCATAATATTTATGCTTCACATACATTCAGTCAATAATGAATAAGTTAAGTAAAATCTCTACACATTTCATAACGTTCTTGAAGTAGGTAAGTAAAATCTCGACACATTTCAAAACTTTCTTGAAGTAGGTATGTCAAATCTCTACACATTTCATAACGTTCTTGAAGAAGGTAAGTCAAATATCTACACATTTCATAACTTTCTTGTAGTAGTAAGTCAAATCTCTACACATTTCATAACTTTCTTGAAGTAGATATGTCAAATCTCTACACATTTCATAACGTTCTTGAAGAAGGTAAGTCAAATATCTACACATTTCATAACTTTCTTGTAGTAGTAAGTCAAATCTCTACACATTTCATAACGTTCTTGAAGTGGGTAAGTCAAATCTCTACACATTTCATAACGTTCTTGAAGTAGGTAAGTCAAATCTCTACAAATTACATAACGTTTTCGCCGAAGAAACGGAAAGTCAAAATATTTTACACAACCTACTAGTGGGATGATTGGTTAATGATTTGTTGATAAAACTGTGGATGAGGAGATCAAATCAATTTTAGATAGCTCCGAGGAGGGTAGTAGTAATAAAATTTATTTTACTTTCCTCTGTAGGCAGCAACGGCTTTTGGAAGTTAAAGTAAGACACGGCTACCAATATTTTGAATAAATTTTCGCGGAAAATTTTTCGTCACGCATTCTCAGCCGCCCTTGGGGAGGATTTTTTTGTATTTAAGTTTATTCGGAAACAGTTCTACTTTTAAATTAATTTTACATTTAGTGGTGTATATAAAAAAAAGTGGGTGTGTCAAGCCTACGCAAGACAGAAGTGAAACTTCTTTTGTTAAACCGTATGAACCACAATCAATTACGTATTTCACTCGTATTACACTCACGACGCAGTATACTAACCAAGCAGCTGATGCTTGGCGTGGCGCAGTTCGCTGGTGTCTGAGAGAGAGGAAAGAAGAGAAGAGAGAGAACGTTCGTGAGCGGCTCCCCCACCTCAACAAGCGCATATGGTGAGAGAGGGACAGTGAACGGTGAGCGGTGGTGGGGGTACCCGCATTTTCGTGTCGATCCTGACTCGGTTTTACTCCGTCCCCGAATTACGCGCCTAAAGAAGTTTCACTTCAATAAACCAATTTACAATAATTTTTGTTTTGCCTACGGATTAGGAAGTAGATATTAAAAGTTATAATATTACATAGTGAAAGATAAAAAAGAATAAATAAACAATAAAGAAATAATATAGGGTTTTCCAATAAGATGTGTTATTTTTAATAGTCCGCTATTTCGGTAGATGTTACTTTTGAAGCTGTCATTTTTAATTTATATACATAATAAAATAAAAGAAGTGATAAGAAAGTGATAAGTGATAAGAAGTGATGTGTAGTTTGTGGCAAGTGTGTGTTTATGTATATAAAATAAATAAAAATTTGATTTATATACATAATAAAATAACACCTCTTATTGGAAAACCATATACATAGTTTTGATTTAAGTTCATTGTTAGGTTAATTTGATTTTAAACGTACTAAGAGTAGAGTGGATAAAATCAAATTAGGGCATTTCGTTATTTATGAGCTTTAAAAGTGAACTTTAAGTTAAGTTAGGTAAAACGTATGCAATGGTGTCTTGTGACGTCACAAAAGACACGATTCAGTACAATTCAAAATTGGAATGGTAGAGCTGCATTACCAACCACCGCGCATTATTATATCAACATTTTGACGACTTATATCTTCGGTAGTATTCGTTATTTTCCATAAATTCGAACAGTTCTGTTCTCAGCTTGTTCTAATTAATACGATATATTGAATGAACCATAGACATATGAATATTAGTAGACCTGCCCTAAGTGATTAAAAGCGTATTATCCCCACTCCCCATACCGGTTCCATTGGAGCCGGCTGTGCTCGCGTATGGCCTCAAGTGAAATTTGAAAACGTGACGTCATCATTCTTGTGCGAACTATGGTCGAGGCATCATCGGTTCATTTTACGAAATAAAACGGCAAAATGTTGACTTGTACTATGAAAACTTGTAAAAATAGATGTGAAAAAGAGAATAAACCCAATTGTCGTATTACATTCCATATATAAGCATTATTTTAAGCATATTCACATCGTATAACATGAATCAGTTGTTACTATCACATCGAGAAACGTCTGGACGCGAAACACAAAGCTGGTTGGTTGCTGGGAAGTAAATTATGAACATTTATAAAAGTGTCTTAACTAAATACTAAAACGAAATATTCGACTCTGAAAATACAACCGAATTTTTTTGCCGAATTTGGACTTCGCAAATTTGTTCATAACGTAGCGAGTAATTTGCGCTCCCATGTAAAAATGTCTATTCATTCAAGAGCAGATTTTACTTTTAAGAAGTAAATGGTGATATTATAATGCGAGATGCCTATTTACTGTCAGATTGATTTATTGACGAATCACAGTCAGCTTCACTCCCTTCGTTCTTCAACAGTTGATTTTACCACTCGCCATTATCTTCTCGTCTATTAATTCCTATGTCTGTGGAATGAACAAACAAGACATTTCTTTTAAGGAGAACACCTCATTCGATTATCAAGAGGTTTGTCCATCACTATTTGAGGCCGTTTTGCCTCCGTTACCCACACTCATCCGTCCCTTCCCCGCGTGGGGCGGCGCGAGGATGACCCACATTTCGGCGGCGGCCTTCCGACTTCCGATGGCGTCACGACCAACTCGCCATAGTCATTCCGTATTCTTTCCACCAATTTCTTTGTACCATTCGGTAAGAAGTGTATGTAAAATATTAACGTAACTATACCTACCTGGTAAAAGCATTATAATACCACTACAATTACACTACCTACTACCACTGGTAAAAGCATTACGATACCAAGCAGGCCACTCATCTCTAAACAGTATAAAATAAAGTCGCTATAAGTTTGTGCGCTTAGTTCTCCTAAACTACGCAACGGATTTTGATAGGGTTTTCACTATCCTTCAGATAATTTCTTCCCGAAGGTTTATGTATATAATACATGCATAGTATACTTATAAAAAGTAGAGAAAAGTCAATGTTTTGAAATCAAGTCGTAAAAAATATATATTCGGGCGCTTTCATTACTAACGCTGGCTAAACCTTACTAATATGCATGAAAATAATGTTCTACGGAATTGTATGTTGACACAACGTTGGATTTAAATAAGCGTGTGTTTTTATATACCTCATTTTATATATAGATGTCACCTGTGACAGGTAAACAAATGATTTTTTGGAAAAAAAAACATCGCTATATGCTATGCTTTCTTGAAGAAAAGTGCCATCTGTTGATCAAACATGTTTTTTTAAACAGCGCTATGTGTTGAACGTAAAAGCAACACACGCTATTATTTCTCTACCTGCACAGACAGACCGAGCCACAGCAACGAGTGTCGGGGTACAGCTAGTGTTAAAAATAATGAAATAAGATATAAATATTTATAAATAAGAAAAATTATCCTCACTACACCAATGGCAATAATCACTAATATGTACCTGCAACTGAACAAATGTTGATTAAATAGCGTGCAACTACATAGCAACAAAGTAAAGGATTAGTCATAGTTCGGTTGATTATTAGGTGAAAAATTATGCATTATATTCCGTGAGAAGCAATAAATAAATTAATATTATGAATTTAATTTCTTGAAAACACAATTTTAACCCAAAAAGATGTTTTTCTCAGATACCGTGTTTTATCTTTGAATGTTTGTTGTTGTTGGTTCTTAAATTGCAATTTTCTTATTTTCCACCGCCTTTGAAGCTTAATCTTGTAAAAAATAGTGGTTATTCAAATTCTAAATCAATTATTTGTATTTTTTATTTTATTTTATTTAATTTGAACAATTACTTTCTTCAAATTCTAGATCAATTTTTTGTATTTTTTATTTTATTTTATTTGAGACACAAACGGGACATTTAAAGTACATTCTTGTGGTTAGTATAAAATAAATTTACACACAAATATAAATGTCCCTAGACTAATAATGTGTCTGCATCAATCACATTTGCACATTCACTGTCAAAACAATATCAGTATTTTTTTTATACAAAGCTTAAAAATACAAGATATAATAATTTAAAAAAAATGTTTAAATTATTTATACAATAATAGAAAATATCAAACCACCAAAAATCAACAAACAATATATGTTTTTTATATTTTTTTTTTTAGGTACAGAAATCGTGGAGATATCTCTTGAAACAAGTGCATGTTTTTTAGTAATATCGTTAAATGATTGAGACATTCTAGACATAGGATTAAAATAACCACTGTTATTGGTAAAAATTTCGGTCCAAAATATGTTATGGCTTTTAGTGAATTTGGGTCTGGCGTTTAACTTGATTTGATGGACTATGTTACTATCTACTTGATTATTCACAATTTTGTAAAACATTAAGAGGTCATTTATGTTTCGTCTTTTAACTAGACTCTCTAATTTGAAATATGTAAGCCTTTGTTAAAAGTGTATTCTGTGTATAATGGTGTTTAGCTTATTTGTTTTTATACTTCTTGAAAATTAAAATGATAGGATATTTAATTTATAATTTTTCCTCAAAATATTATTTGCACTCCTTAAGTAAGCAGTAACCTCTTGTCTCGGAACAACTCGTAATCAATGCTATTATCGCTTTGTCACGTAGTTCGCCAAAAAAACATCATACAACCAATTTTTCAATTTTAATTAAATTATGAATTTACACCCGTTTTACTCTTTCCAAAAGCGCAATTTTATATTGACTCGAAGTAAAGATCATGGCTAGGTCTATTTCAGCACATGGGAATGTATGGCGAACGATACGTTGAAATAGGCCAAGCAAGGAAAATATAGAGCGCTTACGGCGTGGTCTGTCACAGGCTTGATTTATATTGTTAGTCTTGTCATCAGATTACACAACATTTATCGCATCGACATCGATACAGTAATAATACTAACATTTAATGTATATCGCGCAATTTAGTGATAATTATCGACATCAGATGCAGTTGTGACTTGCATACGAAACCTTTAACTATCCCGCAGCCAAGTGGGGGAGTAGCTAGTACCCAAAATTACGATCCTCTTTGTATTAGCTTAAATACATTAATAATTGACTGAATTATTGGGATTTCTATAGTTTAAAAGCCCGTAAGACAGAAACATGAATGGGGTCGTCAGAAGACCCACTTGGTTACAGGCGTTTTGTTTGGCAGCTTGGCCTGTCAAGAGTTAAATAAAATACCTACAGGTTATGGTACTAGAGTGTACATAGATGCTAAATAAAATCTGTTTCTTCTATATAAAATCCTATGAGCATGTCCCACAGCCGATGGTACTAGACTGTACATAGATGCTAAATACAATCTGTTTCTTCTATATAAAATCCTATGAGCATTATTCACAGCCGATGGTACTAGAGTGTACATAGATGCTAAATAAAATCTGTTTCTTCTATATAAAATCCTATGAGCATGTCCCACAGCCGATGGTACTAGACTGTACATAGATGCTAAATACAATCTGTTTCTTCTATATAAAATCCTATGAGCATAATTCACAGCCGATGGTACTAGAGTGTACATAGATGCTAAATAAAATCTGTTTCTTCTATATAAAATCCTATGAGCATGTCCCACAGCCGATGGTACTAGACTGTACATAGATGCTAAATACAATCTGTTTCTTCTATATAAAATCCTATGAGCATAATTCACAGCCGATGGTACTAGAGTGTACATAGATGCTAAATAAAATCTGTTTCTTCTATATAAAATCCTATGAGCATGTCCCACAGCCGATGGTACTAGACTGTACATAGATGCTAAATACAATCTGTTTCTTCTATATAATGTATAATGCAATGTTCGTATGTGTGTGCCCTATATTTCGTTAAAAATTACAAAGTTTGTATTGTTAGGTACCAAGAGTGAGTAGAGAGTGGTTTGATTGGGAAAAGAAGTTAGGAACGCCCAAGGAAGACATGGATAATACAATAGCAAAGCATTACCGGTTCCCGCTGGTCTAAAATAAACTGCAACATTTTGCTTGGATGAATGCATGTGTTACCTAAACTAACCCAACACATATAGCGTGTGTGGTATTGGTCAAATTTGTCCATATAAAAAGGAGAAAAACGCTGATGGGTTTGGTTAGGTTAAACGCACAATGCGATTGTGAGCATGTCGATACAGCCACGCAAAAGCTTGCAGTTTTATTTCAGACTAGTGCTTCGCTAATGTCTTTCTCGGTCGTCTCCGACTTCTTCCACCATTCACTACTGCATACCACAATGTTACTGTTTAAAACTACATTACATGGACTTTAATTCTACTCCGTATCTCATTCCAGTGCAGAGATATTGCGTTAAGTATTCCTCGGGCGTCCCCGACTTATTCTACCATTCAAAACACTCCTGGCATTCGGTTGAATTTAATGTTACTAGCTGATGCTGTACCCGGCTTTGCTCGGGGTTGTGTATGATTTCGAGTTAAGTTTTGAGGCTGTGAATTCCATATTAAAAAAACATTCCGAAGATAATCTCTAAATGATAGTGAAATCCTATCAAAATGCTTGCGTATTTTAGAAGAAATAAGCGCAAAAACAGACAGACGCAGATAGCTACATTATTATATACTATTTATTTTAGATATTTAGTTTGCGTATTAAGCTGCTGCCACACGCAAAGCTCACATCAACAGATAATATAAAGCACAATAGCGCTCGCCATACAATCCCATACAGACCCGACACACGTAAAAAGATAACGCGCTATAAGTGTGGTTCTGAACTTCGCTAACCGAATTTATTTTACGTAACCGCTCCCGACGCGATATTTGAAAAGTTATGCGTCCCCCTCTCCGCCGTAAAAAGGAGAGGGGGTCATTTTAATTACGGAGCTACCAACTAAGTTCCGTGTTCCCTTTGATAGCCATGACATAAGCAGCCTAATAATGCATTTCTTATTTATTATGTTAGCTCATATCGTCATGTGTGCTAGTAAATTTAGAAACATAAAAAAAACCTTATTTGGCAAACATACTTAACATATATTTAAAATATAAATATAATCAATATTTGAATTTGAAGTAAACAAATTCTCGCCCTTTCAAAATTAATCATATTTTTAATCTCAGTATGTTTATATGGTAATATCATTCGGTTTTTTGATAAAGTTGGACGGCCTGATACCTACATAGAGAAGCTTCTAGTTTGTTCGTTTGTTGATTGTTTTCAATTGTTTTCCTGGGTAATCTGGTTTGCTCTCGTCAGCTCTCGTGCTCTCTTCTCGTTCCCTGCCCTGGTGTTGGTCCTTGCCGCCTTTGCCTTCGACATTTTTGGAAATCGACGTGAGCTTATTTTACAATAATTTATTATATGTCGCTTTCGTCGATCGGCGTGCGAACTGCGAATTTCCTGATTCGACGGAGAGGTTATGTCAGGTTATGTGAAAATGCGCTATTTACGCGCAGATTGTTTAAAATCTAAAAAGTTTATAAATAGCATTTATAATTATATAGTTGGCGGCATCATCATCTGAGGATGAGCTGTCCAACAGATCCAGCAATAGGCGACAAGTATCATCCATTTCGAAAACGTGCTCAAGCTGTCAGTAAGTAAAGTTGTCACTTTGACAGATGAAATTATGTTCCTCGGCCGCTCTCGAATTCAACTGACCCCCTCTCCTACCATAGGAAGAAATATTTGATAGCGTCGTGTGTCGGTAGAAAAGATGATGCGCTGTACATTAACTTTTGATGTGAGCTTTGCGTGTGGCAGCAGCTTTAGTAACAAAAAACTATCTATCCGATAGTACAAGCTCTCCAAGTACCTAACCTACTCGCTTGTGTACACATCATTGTATCAATAATACTGTTGATCCGCCAGTCTTCACGTTTAGTGTGTCACTTAACTACACACTCGTACATACATTAGGAAAGACCCGCAAAGTGTTTTTTTCTGCATGGTTTAAATACGCTTACTTTCGTTCTTGAATCATTGGTTTTTTTCTGCATTATTCTTAGATAATTACCACTGTGAATGTATATGTTTTTTTTTAATTATTCGAGGCGGAATGAGTCATTTCATTGTCACAGCGCAAAATCCCAATCTGTGATCATGAGCCTTTAAGTATCTATTGGTAGATGAAGGTCTCTCTAAGTCTCAGATGGTTTTGTTGTTGTTTTTTTCTCTCTTTTGACCGCGATGTATTTTTCTATGACCTATTTGTGTATATTTAAAATTGACTGTCTTCTTTAATTGTTGAAGACAATATTAGCGATATTTAAAAGAATACCTGAAACAGAAAAAGATATGGTTGCATCTAGGATTTGAACCCAGGACGAAGGTCCTGCCGGGGTGCTGCTCTAACAACTGGGCCAACGGGACCCTATTTCCTCCGGTCATATTTAACTGTATCATACTTCGAACTATCAACATTATCTTCATTACTACTACCAATGGGAATGTATGGCGAGCGATATAATATTATAGGCATAATAGTGATTGGCAGAGAGCCGTATAAATCTTGAACTAATCTTTTTTGCTGAGTAGATTCCCCATTGTTTTAAAAACGTACGTTAGTAATAAAAAAACATTATAAGTTATAATGACTAGCTTGAAACATAAATATGAAGTGTAAAAATAATATAAATATTTCATAAGTTTATCTTTAGTAAAAATATTGTTGTTTAACTCTTGACAGCCCAAGATGCCAAACAAAACGCCTGTAACCAACGACCCCATGCATTTTTTGTCTTATGGGCTTTTAAACTAAAGAAATCCCAATTAATCAGTCAATTATCAATTGCAAATTATGTATTTGCGCAGGAAAACGTAAAATACTAAAATGATATGTCAAGTATTTAACCTAATACTCGTATAAGGAGGATAGTAATTTTGGGTACTACATACTCCCCCACTTGGCTGCGGGAATCAGTCTATTTTAAATAGTGATAATTTTTTACATCTGGATAATAAAATACTAATTTCGGTTGTCTCCGCCTGTCTCTAAGGACGGGTTGTTTCGGAGAATTTGAACAATTCATCAAATTTCAACGTTCATTTTCCAGTTCTGTGAAAGATTTTTTCAAGTTCTGTTTTAATTTCAGTTTTGTCAAGCAACTAGCCTATAATGATATAATAACAAAACTTGAATAGGACTTTCACAAAACCCGGAAATGAACGTTGAAATTTGATGAATTGTTCAAATTCTCCGAAACAACCCGTCCTAACTCCGGTTCAGTAAATACTATAACTTTTGCTTTGCATTTAAGTGTAATTTTCAAAATTGGAATTTCTTAGAGAATTCAGACAAGCGAAAAAGTACGTATCCTATAAAGGATAGGATACGTACGATAAGATTTATAGGATATAAAATAATATTTTTAACAAAATATTATTTTATAGGATATAGGATTTATAGGATATAAAATAATATTTTTAACAAAATATTATTTTAATTGCCATTTTCAAAATTAGAATTGATTTCTAGAGAATTCAAACATTCATTTTTCACGCTTTTGCGGTAGATATTATTAGATAAAGACTCGGTTTGGTCATGTAGAGCAAATGAACGAAGAGAGGAGTATAAAGAGAATACATGACGCGAATGTGAATAGTAGAATAAGTCGGGGACGTCCGACATGGCACGATCAAGTGAACCAAAACCTGAGTCGGGACATGTCAATAACAGAAGAATATGTATGAGACGATGTATGAATGTCCTTTCTGCGTATCCCTGCGGTAAGCTTGTTTTGTCTTTTAATATTTATACCGGTTCCATGACAACTCAACGCAGTAGCAAATCAACGTACTTTTGAAGAGTGATATAAAGTCATGAAAAGTGATGAAAAAGTATATAAACCTTATGTAACTATAACTAGAGATGGCAAAATTTCGTTTTAACTAAAAACGTGAAAAAATATTTATGGTTCGAAAATAGGGCATTTATAAGTTTTCTTTGCGTTTCAAGGCATTTGAAAGTGTTTCCAGTGATTTCTATTTCGCGAATTAACGCGAAAAACGTGATTTTGGCCGTATTTCAGCTAAATTATTCTTCTTAGCGAAATAGGTGCGAATTTCCTGAAAATACCGGGTATTAAAATAATATGTGAGAATTTCAAAAAATCGATATTTACATTACGATTTTTTATAGTTTTGTTACTATTTTATGTGTAAATATTTAATATTTTTGTACTGTAGGCTAAAATTGCTTTTTGACATTACACAAACTGTGCGAAATAAATGACGCCTATTGATGTTAATCGCAATCTGCATTTGTTGTGTTTGTGTTCGACCCGTACTTAGAGTTTCCTTCCTTATTAATTTAATATTAAAATTAATTATTTATAATCTTTCACATGGAAATACTTGCAAATGAAGGTTAAACATATATTTTACCAAAATTACTTAAAATATTCGTTAAAAACATTCAGGAAATACATTTTTTTCTATTTTGCTACAAAACGCTAAATTATGCCTCAAAATGCTATAAAACGCTAAATTTCCAATTGTCAATGCTAAAAAATCTGAAAATTAATGCTAAATTTTGCCATCTCTAACTATAACCTATTTAAACAATTTTTTTCAACACTTTTCATGACTTTATATCACTTTTCACAAGTGTTTCCTATGTCACTTTTTTTAACAGTCCGGTTACCGAAATGTTATTATATATTATACATTTGAATTTTACTATGTTATCAATTAGGTATTAAAGTTGTTTTTTATCTACTGATATTAACGTTGTATTGAAAACTATTTTGAATTTATATACCAACTAGCTAACGTGTACCCGGCGTTACTCTACTTTTCTCTAATAACAATAAATATAATATTCATGTATTATATATAAACCTTCCGGAAAAATTCTCTAAATGATAGTGAAAACCCTATCAAACTCCGTTTCATAGTTTAGAAGAACTAAGCGCACAAACAGACAGATACGGATAGTGACTTTGTTTTATACTATTTAGAGATATAGTCGGGCGTAACTGATTCAATTTTATTTCAATATTAGCAATAAACAAAATGAAACGATTCTCCCTTATAAGAGTGGACTGCCGAAATATTTAGTAAGTGGCCCTCGTTTCTGGCGTATAATGTATTTCTACCTGCTAAAATTGGGATCTTTGGCCCAGCCAAGTTAATCGTCGTCCCAAATCAGGTTATCCCATTCCGTTGAACCTTCTCGACCTTATTAAATAATAGCTTTTGATCAAATTATTTTTGTTTGAGCTTTGTATTTCTATAGTTTGGTTAGGTTCGGAGCATTGTAGATGTATTGTAGTAGGTTAGGAGGTTACGTTACATAGATTTTAGAAGCCGCAAGTCGTTAATGAAAACCAAAAGCTTTAAATTAATATCAAATTACATCCTCCGTATTTCGAATAATGATTTGGGTATTTAAGTAATGTATCATTTTAATTTCGTAAATAATGTGAAAAATCACGGTATTTATTTATTTATTTATTTATTTGGAAAAGTTGACAGCAAATCTGTAATTATATAATGATACAATAATAATATTATTAATTATGCCAATTATGAACTTTCCACTGATGAATAGTTAATGGTGTTACAATGGTGTACAATGGCATAGAGATGTTCTCTTAAATTAATTTCTTGTTTAGTTAGGAAATATTAAAAATATTAAAATAAAGGAGGGTGGGGGGGAGGAGGGGGAAATATAGGATAAGGATTAAGAGGCAAAGGACGGGAATATATAGGAATTGAACTAGTTTGAGTTTTGTTGATTATTGAGTTTTTGTTTTATGTCGCGTAAAGTCGAGTTAAATATGTCAATATGGTTATAATTTAAGTTAAAAAAGTGTGTGGATCTGTAGATAAATGAGTTTTGTTTGGAATTTGTCTTACAATGAGGGAGATTAAAAGTAAGCGACTGTCTGCTGTTGCAATTGGGAACATGGAATAATAGGCGTTGAAGAAGATCAGGACTATCGATTAAATTGTGTGTAATTTTGAATAACATTACCAAATCTGCTACATTTCTTCGGAAAGTTAACGTCTGTATATTGAAGAACTTTGCAGAGTCTTCATTACTGATATGAGATCGAAAAGAGCGGAAATTAAGGTACCTTAAAAATCTATTTTGAACACTTTCAATTCTATTTTTATGTATTGCATAGCCTGGGTTCCACACTTGTGATGCGTATTCAAGGATACTACGAGCGTATGAGAAATACAGTGTTTTGAAAGTAGCAATGTCTTTGAATTGTTTACAGGAACGGATTATGAAACCCAGCATAGAAGATGCGTTAGTGACTACGTGGTCAATATGTTTATTGAAATTCAGTTTACTATCAAGTATAACCCCAAGGTCCTTAATTTCTGATTTGGTAGATAAAGGTTGATGATTAATTGAGTATTCGTGTATAAATATGTTTTTGTTTCTAGTAAAGCGTACGATGAAGCATTTGGATATATTTAATTCCAGACAATGGGCATTAACATACGCGTTTAAACGTTGTAAATCCTTTTGCAGCTTGTGACAGTCTTCGATTGATTTTATAGGTGAGAAGATTTTCATGTCATCTGCATATAGGATGGTCTGCGAGTGTAAAAAGCAGTGACCAATATCATTGATATAGATATTAAATAGTAACGGTCCTAACAGGCTGCCTTGAGGAACTCCCGATGTTACAGCAACAGAGTCGGATTTAAATCCAGCAACCACTACTATTTGACTACGGTTGGAGATATAAGAAGAGAGCCAACGATAAAGATTGCCGTGAATACCAATCTTTAAAAGCTTGTTCAACAAGGTTGAATGATCGACCTTGTCAAACGCCTTACTATAGTCGGTATAGGCAGTGTCCACTTGTATTCTGTTATCCAAATTATCCTGCAGGTACTCTGTGAAGGTTAAAAGATTTGTGGTTGTAGATTTACCACTAATGAAACCGTGTTGGGTCGTATTCAGGCTGGGCTTAAGAGCAGAATATAGTTGGTCATAGACTATTTTTTCAAAAATTTTGTTAAATATACAAAGTTTGGAGATTGGCCTGTAGTTTTTAACGTCTGTTTTTTTGCCATTTTTGAAAATAGGAGACACATAAGCAGATTTCCATATAACAGGGACAGTGCAATCGGTTAGGGAACGATTGAAAATTAAAGAAAGGGGTAAGGCTAGATTGTGTGCACATTGTTTGATAAAGATTGAAGGTATTTCGTCAGGACCGGCACCTTTGCGAATATCAATTTCCTTAAGGTATTTTAAGACGATTTCTCGTGTCACCTCAATATTGCTTATATTGGATGTATGGTTCCCGACGTCAGTTGGATCAAGGGTAAGTGGATCGGAGGGTTTACTGAAAACTGAACTGAAATATTTTGAAAATAAATTTGCAATTTCCGTTCCATTATTGGCTTTCAGCTCTCCAAAATACATACATTTTGGGACACCTTGGGATGCGTTAGAAGATTTGACGTGGCTCCAGAAGTTTTTAGGGTTTGAGGAAATATTGTTTTCAATATTACTCAAGAAACGGGCTTTGCTTTTCCGACATAAGTCTTTGTGCCGTTTACGAAGCAGGGAAAATGCGTCATAGTCAGCCTGGTTCTTGTGTTTTTTATATTTGCTAAAGTATTTTGATTTTTCCTTAGTTACCTTAATAAGGGCAGCACTGTACCAAGGAGGATATTTCGAGTTCCACGAAAGTTTATGAGGAATATGAAGATTTATGAGGTATTTCAAAAACGTATAGAAACCGTCAAGCGCTGGTTCTATTTGAGAGGTAGAAAAAATGGAAGCCCAGTCAGCTTGTTCAAGGGCGAAATTAATTGAATCGTAGTCTCCACGATTATATAGAAAAACTTTTCTTTTCGCATTTGTCAATGAAGGAGTTTCCTGAAATGGCACACTAATGGATAGAGCTTTATGATGTTCATCTTCGGGAACTAGCGGGTCGTCATTAGATTCGACGGAGATTAGTAGATTTGACAGAATCAGATCTAGGATATGGCCGCTTGAGTTTAGTTCACCGTTATATTGAGAGAGGTTCAGAAAATGCATACAGTCTACGAAGTAATTACTAACGTGAGTAGAGTAATTACTAGCTGCATAGTGAGCAGATGGCGTAGTTTGGATCCATGAAATTTCAGGAAGATTAAAGTCACCTAAGATAATAAAAGAATCATTGGGGTTATTTGATACTACGTCTGATAACATGTTCAGGAAATTTTCGATTAAATATTGATGTTGAGTCCCTCCGGGGATGTACACGCAACATATATGGACCAAACTGTGAGGTGTAGTATTGGTGCGAATGGTGACCCAAATGTCTTCAGCACAAGAAGTCCATTCTGGTCTGGCGACGCTGATCAGCTCCTGTTTAATAGCTATCACTACACCACCGCCAAGACGCTGACCGGTGGAAGCGTAATCGCGGTCTCTACGATATACATAGTATCGAGGATCGAAAAGTTCTTCGTCTCTGATACCTTTGGTGAGCCATGATTCTGTGAGGGCAATTAAATCGTAATCGTTTGAAAAGGTATTTTGAAGGATCGTCGTAGTCTTGGTACGAAGACCTCTACAGTTCTGGTGATATATTGCTAAAGACATGGGGAGTATTCGAATAAATATTAGTGAGTAGGCGGTAAGTTATACATATAAATTATAACTTCAATAAGTGAGTTCGGTTATAGTGATCATGCAGTTTTACAAAGTAAGTACATCTAACACAATAATTTCTTGGTATGGGTGCATAAAGTAGTTTAAAATAATAATGGTATAAAAATCTTGTAATACGCATCTCTGGCTCGGCTAGTGATAATATTATTCTGATGTTGATATAATTAGATGGAGGTAGATATCCATATTTGAGGTAAGAGCGGTTAATAATACTATTCAGTTTATATTTGAGTGAAATATTTGTTGACAAATGAGTATACGGTAATTTGCTTACCACGGCGGAGAATATAATTAGTGTGTGTGAGACCGCGATTGTCCGTCGAGTAGGTCTGATTGTCGGGAGTGCAGGGGGTCGCCAACATGCGGTAAAATGTATTCCAGGTTGGTTCTTGAGAAGTGTTGACAGATTTAGAAAAGAATTAGAAAGTTTGTGGGAGAGGGTGAAATGGTAGAGGGAGGGTGAGTGTAATAGGAGTGGATAAAAGGAGGGGGGAAATGTATGGGGAGACACATGAGTATATGAAAAATCCATTTTACGACGCGAAGAGAATGCAGATCGACTCAGGCTATTTTCTTTAGGTCCTCTTCCTTGAAAATTGGTATGGGAGGCGAAGTGGGATTTTTTCTCACAAATATCCTGGTGTTTTTTATCCACGTGAACTGGAATCCCTTCTCCTTGGCAATACCCTTGGCCCGAAAAAGGAGGTTTTTGTTAGAACTAGTCAGATGGTCGTTGACATAGATTTTTCTATCGTCACCAGGGTAATTCAGGTCCTTCGTGCTTATTCCTTTCCTTCGTCGAATTTCGGTGATGAATTCATTTTTACGCGAGCGGGTGGTAAATTTAACAATTATTGGTTTGATTAATTTGGAATGAAGTGGGTCTTTCGCCGAGACTCTGGTGGCGAACTCAATTTCGTTAGTTTTAAAGTTGTGTAAGCCAAGTTTGTTTGCCATCTCTGATAGAATGTTTGGAATGTTTTCATTGTTATCTTGAGGTATTCCTTTTATTTCGACATTCTGTAGTCTCATCCATTGCTCCCTTTTGTTGGAATCTTCTTGTATTTGTTTGATGGTCGATTTAAGGGAGGAAACTTCTTGTTCCAAAAAGTCTACTTTGCTCATTGACTGTTCGAAAGCTTGGAATCTATTGGAAAAGTCATCCAATTTTGAGTTGTTGAAGTCCACAGATTTTTTCATTTCTGACATGTCTTCCTTGACTTGCTTATTAAGTGTTTTGAGAGAGTCAAGTTCAGAAGATATTTTTTTTATTTCTACCATTACATCTTCTATTGGGTTGGTTGACGTAGCGGATGATTGGAGTGAAGTTTTGCATGCAGTGCAGCGCCAGCTTCTTCTTTTCTCGTTATTAGCCTTTCTGAATGTAGTTTCAGATGTTCCTCCGCATTCGTAATGAAACTGCTTACTGCAGGAGTAACACGTGATGCCGTCGGTAATAGTTAGTTGGCACTTAGAACAGTTCATGTTGAAAAGGTTGGGCACCTCTGGATTGTCGGGCACCGGCGATGAAGTGGATATATAGCTGAGTATGTATGTCTGTCAGAGCACGCACGGCACTGCACTGCCTCTAGTAGGTAGTATTAAATATGGCTACGCGGAACTGCACCTTACTGGACTTTATAATATTGGTTTCACAGCAAATTAACATCAACACTGTAGAGATTATATAAGAGTCAATTTTATGTGAGTTCACTGAAAAATTTTGCGAGGTTCAATGATACAATTTGATGTTTTAACTGTAGGAAAGCAATTATTTTAAGAGAGCGAAAAATGACGTGTGTGTGACACTGTAATCTGTTATAATGATGGTATAGCCTGAATTCTTGACAAATCAGTTCCAATTTAGAATTACAATTAAAATAATTTTCTATTAAAAATATTATATTATAGGTAGGTGCTTACTTTATCTTTGTCTGAATTTTTAACACAATTAGTTCCAATTTTGAAAATGACACTTAAATTCAAAGCAAATTTGCGTGCATAGAACCAGATTTTAAGCAGGACTAACGCACATCACAGAAAACTGAAATTAGTAGGTTTTAATAATTTCGCGAGATCTAAATTTTTATAACTAGAAAAAAATATATATATATTTTTGAGCAATAATTGTTTTTAAACAACCTGACGAATTTTGGCACACTAGGGGTTTAAAGTTAACCGTTTCGCCACAGAGGTCACGCAACGCGATCGGCAATCTAAGATGTTATTGTATCAACTTTAATAAACACTTTTTATTTGAAATCCTTAATTAAAAATAAATAAAACTTGGAAATTAATTTATTTGATTTTGTAACATGATACTTTCATCATCTCAAGTCTTCAATTATTATAATATTATTTCGACTTGTTTCGCCTACATTTGTTCAGCCAAATTTACGTGTTTTTAAATTATGTATTAATGTAAATTTTTATTAGTCTAGTTCCGTTCACCCATCGTCGCTCACTGTGTATTTTTATTTGCCCATTGTCTAGAAATATTACTGATAATATGCTAACAAGACTATAAAGTACTAGACCCAGTCAGTAGTTGGCATTAGACGAATCCTTTGAGCACACCCTGTCTTGTTAGCTACTAATTTATTTATTTACCGGCTCCTTACGACAGCTGTGGAAGTTTTTTTGCATCTCAAGTTTATCAGGGTGGCCGCAGACCGGAAAACCTGGAATTTTCAAGGATTTATTGAAAAGTACTATCCCCAGAATAACATTGTTACAGCTTTAAAATTAGTCAAAACTAATTATTATATATAATATATGTGGTGTACGAACTTGTCCATGAAATGTACATGACTCCCGTGTATTGTGTCTTGCCTTTATTGAGGCGTGTCGAGTACACAGTAAAGAAGTATGTACGTAATCAAGTACTGGTATTTATTAGAGAGCTACTTGTACAAAAAGAGACACTACTTGCATGCATCGCCTTTTATAGAATCTCGCAAGCATACTATCTCGCTCACACTTATACACCTTAACAAAAACACCACAATATACTTAAAAGAATTCATACTCAGCTCTTTCATAGATGGCGCTAATTTAATTATTTTATCCAAAACAATTTTTGCAATTTATGCTTTAAAATATTTAGATTTATTATTTGTTTGCATCCGTACAAGCGCAATATGAATACATAAATAGTTTTATCCGTATACAAACTCAATTCTTTCAAGAAAGGCATACAAATACAATATAGTATCGGTGATTCAATCCATTGTTGTATTTGTAAGCTTATAGTTATTTATTAATATTCATATTTACTATGTACGTGCGTACACAAATAATTCATCTTATTTATTTAAAGCATAACTTGCGAAAATTATTTTTTCCTAAATTATTTTAGGAAAAATTAAAATTAGCATTATTATTATTAATTATTAATATTTTTAATAAAAATTAAAAATAAAAATTAAAATAAAAATAAAAATTAAAAATTAAAATTAAAATTAAATTAAATTTTATTAATTAATTAAAATTAGCGCAATCTATGAAAGAACAGATTATACAAGCAAGAACTGGTATTAACCCTTAAATTCATGATTTATTAATTTTTGTGGAAAAAAAATATTTTGTAAATATTTACATGCATATGCAAGGAAATATAAAGAATTTTATTTTTTTGTAATTTTTTAATGATATTTGATTAAACAAAATTGTTGCAGGTTTACAACACCATGTATTTAATAAAAATTAATATGAACAATTTACGTATGAAAAAAAAAATAAAAAACCTAAAAAAAAATCTCAAAACTAATAAGTGTACCGGAAAAATACGAGTTATTACATATAAGTATTGTATTATTGTATCTACTTACCTAAGAAAATCAAAATAATAACAGCAAAACAAAACTGTAATTCTAACCTCCAACCAATTTTCGAGAATCTTCACTTTGTTAGAGAAAAAGTGATATTTGACATTCGCGAAAGAAAAAAAAGGTGATGCCACTCGATAAAATATATTACCGCGAACTTGATAATTCTAAAACGGCATGCATTAAGTATACACCAAAGAGTTAAAGGTGGTTTGAACGGTATGTTGCAGTTTTGCAACAGTATGCATTTAAGGGTTAACAAATGTCGCGTACTGTGAAAGCGTTATACTGGTGTGGAGTAGATTGGCGAAGATAAAAAACTAAACAGATTAATATTACAATTATGTATAATAATATATAAAATTAATAGGTACAATTTTTTATTTGCACATGTGGCAAATCGAAAAAAAAAATGTACCTACATACTGCAGACTAGCTTGGATATAAAATTTCCAATAATTCTTTCCTATTATTCAAATAATTAAATTTTAAAATGTTAATGAAAAGCTCATCACGAAAGACCCCAGTGAGCATATCTTTATCTCAACTTGTCAAGGAAAATAACACATTTAATATTATTTTATTGATTCGTTTATATTACGTTTGTCTGATGTATACGTTTTTTTTCAAGATTTATAATAATATTTATTTATATTTTGTACAGGCAGATAATATAATATACAGTACCATACTTACCTGGTAGGTCATGTATTTATGACCATGTATCGCACCCGATAAAGCACCATCTTCGATTAGCAGTAATTTTTGTTGTTGTTTGAATATAAGTGAATTCTTATTTATATATGACTTAATCCTGTTTGAACCTTAAAAGTCATTTATTTCAAGTTTAAAGTGAAAAAAATTCCGATTTAATTTAACTGAATTTTCCGGAAAACAGAAACATTAAAAGATTAAGGAGAGTTATATTATGTAACTAATTTTTTTGTGTCTTGAATTTGGACAATTTTATAGATAAAATAAAGGCTGCCAGTAAGACCTGGAATCTGTTTAGGTGGCCACCCTGATTGAGCACATATTGGTACATAATGTTGTATTTCGCACCATCCCTCCACGAAGCATTCACAGTGAAAGCCTTTTGGCTCGGCAAACAGTCGTTAGCATTTGGGGATTTGATTCCTGAGACGACGTGGCTTTGAAGATCTACTAACTAAATACAGTAATGCCCCGTCTAACGAAACTCTGTTAAAACAAACTACAAAACAACTCATTATTACATAAGGATGCACGGATAACGTAGAAAGTACGGATTTGTAAGTACTTACAAATAAGTTATTCTAGAAAATTGAGCATTCGAGACATTAGGTCAAGATTCCAAGTATACAAATTATTATATTTACGGTTAAGATATTTAAGGAATTTGTTTTTACTTTTAAACAATTTCGCGTCTCTCCATGTTTAACGTTACTGGGATTTCCTGGGCACCATCAAGTCGCGTTGTTATATGTTTGGAACAAATTTTCATAATACATTACTCTAGGTCAGGGTTCGAAGGGTATATTGTATCACTAATATTTATCGCAAAGATATTTTACGATTTGGTTTTACTCTTGAACATTTCCGCGTATCTCCTTTTTCTTTCACTCCTTCCTCTCCACAAAAAGACCCTCCATACAGCATCCCCAAAGATGACATAGGCCCTGAGGGAAATTATTTTCTTCAGGGCCTCCTGTGTGGAGTTAGTATAAAAAAAAATCTCCGTCCAGGATTCCCGGGATTCCATCAAATCGCGTTGATGTATGTTTGTAACTAATTTTCAAAATACGTTACTCTACCTCAGACTTCGAAGTATATATTATATCACTAATTTTATTGCAAATGTATTGTTTATTGTTTATAGAACGATTTTCTTACTCCTGAACATTCCTGCGTATCTCCATGTTTAACCTTACTGTGATTCCCGGAACACCATAAAGTCGCGTTGTTGTATTTTTGGAAACAATTTTCATAATACGTTACTCTACATCAGGCCTCGAAGGATATATTATATCACTAATTTTATTGCAAAGATATTTAACGATTTTGTTACTCCCGATCTTTTCCGCGTATTTCCATGTTTAACCTTACTGTGATTCCCGGAACACCATAAAGTTGCGTTGTTGTATGTTTGGAAACAATTTTCACAATAAATTGCCCTTGGTATAATGGAAATCTCTCACCACTGATGACAAATGTTGGATATTAGAAAAAAAAACTTAGTTCCACTCTGTGAGAAAATAAGTATTAACTGCCCATGCATCAACAGCAGCTTTAGAGCAATACATTTCATATTATTAAAACTCTATTTTCAATGTCTATTTTTCCTTAGAATGTAAATATCACGATATTATATATAATATCGTGATATCTTCGAACCCTGTTGTAGGTCTTAAGTTGAGGAGTTATCTCTCTCAGATCCGAATACATAAAATCTGGCTGGGCTGGGATCGCTTAAAGATTTGCTCACATTTCTGTCAATTTGTTGGCAAATCTTTAAACCCATCAATGGTAAAAAGAACCTCCATTGAATTTGTAGTAAACGATATATTCTGTTAAATTTGAAGAATCAAATATATTTAGAGATCGATTTAGTGATAAAATCGACGCAAATATTATTATTACAGCTTTTGCTGTCTGAGCGCTAAAATCTTTTCAACAGGTAGCAACGGAGGCATTTTGAATAAATCGCTACGAATTAATTAATTCATTTTGATGTGTGAACATATC
Organism: Hesperophylax consimilis; assembly: GCF_061612785.1. NCBI lineage: Eukaryota > Metazoa > Arthropoda > Insecta > Trichoptera > Limnephilidae > Hesperophylax > Hesperophylax consimilis. Next base: position 25,117,983 of record NC_142856.1, on the reverse strand, counting down.
TCGTTCAATACGAATCGATTCATTCGACGGTACACATCGACAGTATATTATACTAGATCCCGCAATGCTTCGCTATTGCTAGTGTCTTTCTCGGGCGTCTCTGACTTCTTCCACCATTCAAATCACTCTAAACACTCCTGGCACTAATAAGAACAAACTTTGAAATTTTCAGCGATATCGGTTGACTGCTTTTCGAGTTTTGCGAGCACATACGCAGGCTGAATTTTTATATATAGACTAGCCGACGTTGCTCGGAGAGTGCAAATTTTAGTATGTAAGTACTAAATAATATTATAGTAGTCTTAGAAAAGAATATATTATATAAAAGATGTAAAATTTTATTACTAAAAAAAAAATTATATTTCTTGAACATGACAATTAAACACACCCTTAAAAAGTGACATAGAGTCATTAAAAGTGATGAAACAAAAACTAGGTTTAATAGTTACCTATCTAACCTATTTAACCTAATTTTGTTTCATCACTTTTCATGACTTTATATCACTTTTTTAAGGTGTGTTGAACTGTCATTTTGATGAGATACCCGGTCACCGTTTACGAGAAATGAAAAGGCTGATAGAGATATTGAAAAAAGGATAAATGCAAGAAACTGAAAAAAAGGAAATTAATGGAGGACTGAACGCGGTTGAGGCTAACAATATATTGTTCAAAGAAGTGAAGCTGGCAGTCCACAATGGAGTACTAACCTACCCTGATGTGTAAGGGATGGAACTGGTAGAGGAAGTATGAAAGCAGATTGAATGTTGTATAAATGAGTACCTTGAGGCGTATGTGTGGTAAAACCATGTATGATCGTGTGTATAATGTGGTGTCCGGATAGTTCATCAAAATGACAATTCAACACACCATTAAAAAGTGATCCGAAGTCATGAAATTGATGAAACAGAAACTAGGTTACGTAGGTCGGGTTTATAGGTTAGTTTTTTTTTCATCGCTATTAATGATTTCATATCACTTTCAAAGGTGTGTTGAATTGTCACTGTATTGAGTTATCACGGAACCGTATAATGTGGATATTCGCAATGAGTAAGACTAAGAAAAGGATGCTCAGATGGTTTGGGAATGGCAATGAATTTTTTTATTGAATAAATAGTTAATACATATCAACAAACAAGTCCTGCTAAGCCAATTGAATTGGCTTGTCAACAGGTGCTTAAAGTTTAGTTACATGTACATTTTTATAAGTTATAATTTACATCTTATATCTAGAGAATCAACAATTTTTTCATACAATTTTTCATACATATTAAAGTTTAAAAAAATTTCAGATACCCAATTTTTCACCATATATTTAACCTTATTCATAGATTTACATTGCTTTATAGTGTCAGGTAATAAATTAAATATTTTCGGTATGTTGTATTCAAACGTTCTCTGTCCGTATTTATTATTAAATTTCGGAACTATTAACCCGTCATTGCGCGTGAATCTAGTACTGTATTTATGTTCTAATTTTTCTTTATGCTGCGGGGTAAATATATACTGAATTATGATTTTTGCCATAGAATAGCCTTAATAGGTAAAATTTTGGCACTCTGAAATGAAGAAAGGAGTAAGAATATATGACGCGAATGTGAATGGTTAAGAATGGGAAAGAAGTCGTGGATGACCGAGGAAGACATGGCACAGTCGGAATAACATAAGAGTATGTAAGAATGTGAATGAGACAAGGAGTGTGTGCCAAGACCGAGTTGTTTGGCGGTCCGTCCTCTCTGCGTACCCCTGATTAGTTAACTAGTTATTTGTGTAAAGTATGCACTCTTCCCAATCCTTTGTTACCATTAACCCGGTTAAAAACGAATTATCTTACGTAACCTGTCAACTGCTATCAACGAGATAGTACTGTATAGCGACTGCCATATCAAGCGAAATTTCAATTATCTGAATACCTGTTTAACTAAAGCTTTGTTACGAATCTTCAACTGTTGGTGTGAATTCATTCCATTAGAGAATTTACTAGTCTATCGTAATAATTATCATTATCAAATGCAATACTGTTATCAGGTTAATTAATTATTGTTCTTAGATTTTAAAATCTTCGTAATATTTATTTGTATTGTATCACTAACACCTGTAAATAATATTTAATTAACTGAGATAGGTACTCGTACCTGGTCTTCCCCTCTCGGCCTCTACAAATTCACAGTATGACGTAAGGCGCCTTCGGCCTGACGAAATGAATAAATCAAAAATACAAGACCTCACATCACTTTAACATGATGCTCTTATACGACCAAAGCCAGACTCCGAGCACTAATAATGCAATTGAAATGATTCTGTAATTCTACCCTTAATGTGCTCGATCTGATAAAATTTGAATTAAAGACGCTCATGATTTATGAATTCTGTGCTCCGCCATACAGAAATGAAAGGAAAAACTGAGTCCGAATCTTGAAATTATTTTAGAAATGATCTTGTAACTCTACCCTAAATTTACCGATACAGACGGTGTGGTTCTTTGACCTTCTATATGGCGCGATCCACATGCTACATTCCGTAGACACCACCTCGCAAGCGGGCCAATTTCCCTTTTTATTGAAAATTTAAACAAACCTAGGGTTTCCACGCCCCTTTTGCAAAGTGTACGCAGACTAGTATTTTAATTTGGGTTCGGGTTTCTGACTTGTCTATCGGGTTCAACTTGCTGTGAATTATGTCGGGTTTTTGTTGAAAAAAGGGCAACATTGTCTTGCACGACATTGTCTCGACAGAAAAACAAAGCGTGAAATCTTTTTACAAAGTGCAACGGTTTTGAAGGTTACAATCTACAATTTAAAAGTTTACATTTTAAAATAATAATCTGATATAAGTGGCTGCCTTATATTCCTATAGTACTTATTATATTATTATTATTATTCGTCCGTTGATATTTTAATTGGTTTTTTGATAATGCTTTACATTTATTTGATCATTTGTTACTTGCGAATAAGATTTGCGACGTTGCCGTTTTTCTCTTTTGGCATTGATAAAATACAAATAATCAAGAACCAGGTGGTGAATTGTTATTAATTTTAATGTGTTTCTTTGCTAGAACTTCGAAGATTTTATTGCAATTTTAAATTCAAATACAGAAGACTTGCACATAAATATTTAATGATTTGAAGCAAAACAAAACAAATCGATATGTTTTGCATTTGACGGGAGTAAATCCAAAACGAACTGTATTCAAAAATAACCACAGCCAAAAGATGAATAGTGTTGCACGTATATAGTCGATAATTAAATAATTTTTCACTTGTAGCAAACACTTTGTGGGTATACATAATTATAAAAATTAAAATAAAATAACTTTGTTTGAATACCACTTTATTGTTAAACATATTGTTTTTTAATGAAGGTGAAGGTTCGGGTTGGACTGAAAACCGGTTGGTTATAAATATATACAATAAAGTGGTATTCAAACAGAGTTATTTTATTTTGATTATTATAATTAAATAATTTTTTAAGGAATGATTTGGCTCCCTCCTCAAGGGGATGTAATTTTCAACCAAAGTTTCGACAGGGTCAAAGAATTTCAATTTTTTCACCATACTACGAAAGATAAATCCCAAACACTAATATCAAATTATTCATTTACTTCGCGATTGAAGTATAAGGTGTCCGGGGTAAAGTACAAAAACTTCGGGAGGTAAATCTACATTATGGTAGAAGTAAAAAAGAAAAATAACTTTTTTCGGAATTCTGATAAAATAATAAAATTTACCCATATAAAAATATTTTTTCCATACAAGCACAGACATATGAATATATAGACTAGAAATTAAAGATGAGGGGTAAAATCAACTGTTGAAGAACGAAGGGGGTAAAGCTGACTGTGATTCGTCAATAAATCAATCTGACAGTATATAGGCATCTCGCATTATAATATCACCATTTAGTTCTTAAAAGTAAAATCTGCTTTTGAATGAATAGACATTTTTACACGGGAGCGCAAATTACTCGCCACGTTATGAACAAATTTGCGAAGTCCAAATTCGGCAAAATAAATTTCTTCTATTTTCAGAGTCGAATATTTCGTTTACGTATTTAGTTAAGACACTTTTATAAATGTTCATAATTTACTTCCCAACAACCAACCAGCTTTGTGTTTCACGTCCAGACGTATCTCGATGTGATAGGATATGTTTCTACAACTGATCCATATTATACGATGTGAATATGCTTAAAATAAAGTAAAATAATGCTTATATATGGAATGTAATACGACAATTGGGTTTATTCTCTTTTTCACATCTATTTTTACAAGTGAAGTGATCTATTTTTACAATGAACCGATGATGCCTCGACCATAGTTCGCACAAGAATGATGACGTCACGTTTTCTAAATTCACTTGAGGCCATACGCGAGCACAGCCGGCTCCAATGGAACCGGTATGGGGAGTGGGGAATAACACGCTTTTAATCACTTAGGGCAGGTCTACTAATATTCATATGTCTATGCATACAAGATATTATTTTCTCCGTACGTTGAAATTTCTAAAAAAGTAATTTTTCTTTTTGCTGATACTAAAAAGCCGATGTAAGGCGAAACCAATCCAAAAAATAATTTGAACAATGTTTTTAATTTTTGGTATTCGGGTACCGCCGCCCCGGGAAACCATTTATCGGATAACCAACACCTCTGCCATAGGTCACCCCAAGTGGTTCGCTGCGTTTGGTGCAGGGTGCCCGGGTTCGGTTCCACGATAACTGACAACTCAACACAGTGTCTATTCAACACACCTTTAAAAAGTGTGTTGAATAGTCATTAAACGATGAAAAAAAAATTAAACCTAACCTACTTAACCCAAGTGATTAAGTTTTTGTTTCATCACTTTCCATGACTTTATATAACTTTTTAAAGATGTGATGCATTATCATTTTGATGATTTATCCGGTCACCCCGGGTTCATGGGATGAGGTTTGTCCAGGGTATCGATTCTCCAATCCAGGCCGCTCGCAACTGCCATCTAAAGTAAATATATTGGTCGACATTCTTATTCTCGAGTCTCGTCGAAGGTACATATTTACATACACCAAACTTCAAAAGTCATTCCATACGAATAAAGAGTTGTTCGAGTGGAATGACTTCGTCGAGAATCGAGGCCCATGTCTCTCCAGCTGGATTGGAAAGTTGGGAATTAATAATGTATATGTTTCTATTACTTATTTCATTAATGTCATCAATTTATTATGCTATCTTTTAATTAAATTACACTATAATTAATTCCATCCCATCCTTGATTATGACATGAGACGTTGTTTCCTTAACAAATTACCCGCGTGGGGTTGACGGGTGTTAAAATGTTGTTATTTATCTTGCGCTGTTTTAACGACTGTAATTTTATTTTGTTATTGTTAGCACTATTGAAATCAATCTCATTGTTGTTCGTAACTTAAAAGTGAAACGAGTGATTGATTGCTTCGTAGCGGTGTAAAGTTTGATGCATCAATATGAATCGAGTCATTTATTTGAACATATCTCAATACTTCGCTCGCTGTGAATAATTATTGACTGCGATTTAAACGGTATATTCATATCGAAGTGTTCTATTTCTTCATTTCATTTATTTATTTATCAACGCCCTACTGGGCTTTTACATAAAGATCACAAAATAAATTTAAAACCACAGTAAAACACAAATAATAAAGCATAAAATACAGTAAACTTAAGTTAACTTATTATCACAATTAACTTCAAAAGAAACTCTTTGAGACTTAAAATTATTATTATAATTCCTGAGAAAAACCAAAAAAATCTTTGTATCCTTTTTAGCACAATATATACTTTGATTTTTTTAATTTGTTTTTACCTACACATGCATTAGGCATTAGGGTGTATCGATTTTTTACTTTTTTTTTGTTTTCAAATTCCAAGTTGAAAAAAAGTTGCTACTAGGTACCACAACTTACCACAAAAAATTTTGGATTTTAAAAAAAAAATTTAGGTCTCCCGCACAAGGCCTAAAGTTTTAATTTTTTTCAAAAAATATCAAATTTTTTTTAAATTTAAAAAAATTAAATCATAACTTTTGTGTTTGTTCCAAGTTAAAAAACAGTAATATTAGGACATAAAATTAAGTAAGAAACGATTTTTATTAATAAAAAATGGATTTTAGGTATCCCGCACAAGCCCTAAAGTTTGTTAATTTTGATGAACTTTTGTAATTTTGTGTACATATATGAACCATGTTTTTTTAAAGTTTAAACCACCGGAATTAATTGTACTTTTCTTTCAGAAGGCATAAATTGAGATAATATATAATTCATAATTCATATATACATATAGTAAAAATATATACCTCATATATACTATATATATAATATGTTTTGTACCTGAAAAAAGATAGTTGGACGGTGTAAATTGTATGAGAAAGGTGTTGAAAGTAACTAATGTTATTTGCTATAACTGTTGTTTATTACAAAAGTATAAAAGGTTGTAACATTTCATAAAATGTAGTATAATAACTAAGTACAAAATGTTTCTGATTCCTTTCCATACGACATGAGTGGCAGTTTTCTTGTTCTACTGCAAATTTACTGACTTTTTTAAGTATTCGTCCTTTCATCTTGGCTTTTGAAGCCTTTAAGGTTTTGAACCTTAAATCAAAGTTATGTATAGTATTTACATAAGCCTAGTGAAAATTTTATAAATATTATTACAGTTCCCAAATGAAATTTCAATTTCATATGGGAGACAGTATGATAAAGACGTTATTTATAAATCTTCCAAGTAATTGCTGAAAAGAATCATTTTAAAAAAATGAATGGAAGCTTGCGGGATTTGGGGATAGATGAGCTAAGAATAGTCGTCCATGCAACGTTACAGAGAAATGCTTTCATGGCTCACCCAGAGCATGTTTTGATAGCTATGCTGTTTGATTAACGAAAACATATCAAAGCCTTGGCTTATAAGAGAATCCAGAAAGCTCGCGCAACCGAAAGCAAAGGGGTAAGGGTATTTAAACCCCCTCAGATCAATTTTGATGCCGAAGACTATATAGATATGATTGACTGGCAATCCACTTCAGTAACCGAATCCCCTCTTGTTATTGATATTAGCCTAGAAGAGTGGGAGTCAATTGCGGAAACTGGCAAAAGTGGAAGGGTTGAATTTAGAATTCCTTCTCACACTCAAGCGGTGGAACGAATTGTCAAGGAAGTCACAGAAGCTTCGAAGCGAGTATGTGAGCTGATCGAAAGAGATGGTATTATCCGTGCCAGACTGGAAGACCGTAAAGAGCTACCTACGTTCGAGACCAAGAGCCAGTACAAAACCTCTGCAAAGGATTAGAATTTAAGTAAGTTTTTTTCGACTATTTGTAGTTATAATGTTTCTAAATAACGTCTTTATCATACTGTCTTCCATATTAAATTGAAATTTCATTTGGGAACTGTAATAACATTTATAAAATTTTCACTAGGCCTATGTAAATACTGTACATAACTTTGATTTGAGGTTTTGAAGCCAAGATGAAAGGACGAATACTTAAAAAAGTCAGTAAATTTGCAGTAGAACAAGAAAACTGCCACTCATGTCGTATGGAAAGTAATCAGAAACATTTTTTACTTAGTTATTATACTACATTTTATGACATGTTACAACCTTTTATACTTTTGTAATAAACAACAGTTATGGCAAATAACATTAGTTACTTTCAACACCTTTCTCAAACAATTTACACCGTCCAACTATCTTTTTTCAGGTATAAAACATATTATGTATATTATATAGTATATAAGTGGTATATATTTTTACTATATGTATATATGAATTTTGTATTATATATTATCTCATTTTAAGCCTTCTGTAAGAAAAGTACAATTAATTCCGGTGGTTTAAACTTAAAAAAAACATGGTTCATGTATGTACACAAAATTACAAAAGTTCATCAAAATTAACAAACTTTAGGGCTTGTGCGGGAGACCTAAAATCCATTTTTTATAAATGAAAATCGTTTCTTACTTATTTTTATGCCCTAATATTACTGTTTTTTAACTTGGAATAAACACAAAAGTTTTGATTTAATTTTTTTAAATTTTAAAAAAATTTGAAATTTTTTGAAAAAAATTAAAACTTTAGGCCTTGTGCGGGAGACCTAAAAATTTTTTTAAAAATCCAAAATTTTTTGTGGTAAGTTGTGGTACCTAGTAGCAACTTTTTTTCAACTTGGAATTTGAAAACAAAAAAAAAGTTAAAAATCGATACACCCTATTAGGCATTTATGATATTAAAAAAAATCACTTTCATGGAAGTTTTATCAAATTCACACTTTAAAATTCAATGAAAACATTATAGTCCGAAGTAACTTCGCTTTTTCAGATAACATGACACTATATTCACAATATGACTTTATTAACGGATTAAAACTGGCGAAAAATAACACAAATGACGACACTATATTCACAATATGACTTTATTAACGGATTAAAACTGACGAAAAATAACACAAATGACAGTGAATACATTGAATTATACTAATATAATAGTGAATGGTCATTAAACTAGAAATTATGAACTTAAACATAATTTGAATCACACATCACATATCAAAACTGTCATTTTCACGGGTAGCATATGCGCGTGGCGCATCAGCAGCATGCGCCAGTCTGCCAAAATGCAATGTTTTGTCAAATGCCAGTTATTTCGCATCCGGTTAAAAATATTTTTCGTTAGTAATAATTCATCTAGAAATTGTACAGTTTTTGTACAATGTGTAACAAAAACCATCGTTTAACGGTTGTGAAGTCTTTTTTATTAGTAAGGCTGTAAGTAGATAGTTTTAATACAATTTAAAATAATATTTTACAGCATCATAAGCATCATTTTATTTGCTTTTGCGTCCAAGAGATGACACTGTTTTCCAAAAAAGCACGTTTGTCTAACAAATGGCGCTGTTTTTACCTGTCACATGTGACATCTTTATATTATAGGTAAGTATATAAAACTAAAGCCTATTCGAATGCTACGTTGTGTCAAAATTTCAATGTAATCGTTAATCGTTATCGTAAGATTTTGAATAAACGAACATTTAGGACGGGTTGTTTCGGAAAATCAGTATTAGTTTTGTCAAGCAACTAGCCTACAATGATATAAAAACAGAACTTGAATAAGTCTTTCACAGAACCCGAAAATGAACGTTGAAATTTGATGAATTGTTCAAATTCTCCGAAACAACCCGTCCTTACATTTTTATTTATGTGAGAAATAGATAGATATATAGATGTATGGATTGGATCTGGCATTGCAGTTCATATTATATTCTTTGTACCGTATTATTAT